>NC_064630.1:780736955-780984455 GCF_023864275.1 Schistocerca cancellata | reverse complement strand
GCGCTCAACTGCGCGGTTATCGGCCCCCGTACAATTTCCCAACCTTTGCTCAGTCCAATGTCACCACTTTCCTGGATGATGATGAAATGATGAGGACAACACAAACACCCCGCTTATGGGAACACTGTGTGTGTCGACGTGTCATTTCTCCCTGTTGTTCCACGGCGATTGGTTTTAGGTTTGTCAGAGTTCTTGGTGCAAGTATTTACGTGGAACTGTATGTAGCTTCTGGGATTTCCACTGAGTATGCTGTCTGCATACTGGAGTGGTCAGTCGGTCGGTTTCGGCGGAGCGGCGACGAAGTCTCCATGCGTGGGGTCAGGCCAGGGCCCCTGGAGGCGTGCACGCGCGGTCAGAGGTGTGTGGCACTCAAGTGCGCGTCATTTATGACGGCGGCCGAGTTTAGGTTCGTTCTGCGCATCTGACGTCACAAAACACAGTCAGCCAATGAACAGAGAACGACGTTGCCAGAGCTCGACGGCAGTGCAGACCACGGACGAGTTTCAGTTTTAGAAACGTTCAGTCATAAATAATGTAATTGAACAAAAGCAGTGTCTCGATAGCAGACTTCCTTTTATAGAAAGTTTGGAAAAAGAGTTCTTTATACCAATTGCTTCATATTCTATTAATTAATTAAACCAAACAAGCAATAAGCCTCCTAATTCATGTGATAGCAAGAAAAGGTGTTTGTATCTTTCTCACTAACCGCTATTTCGCAATAAAGAACAGCGGTAATTGTTCATTTCCTATTGTACTTCGACGAAACTTGAGTAATTCATAGTCATACCAACAGTGTTTGTCGGTATTTTGCGATATATTGTGAAGTCCTCTGGGAGACAATTGTATGATGAGCTGCGTTAGCGTAATGGTTAAAGTGTGTGGCTGCCCAACGAAAGGTTCACAGTTCAAACCTTGTTGGGTGCTTAATATTTTCTTTATTTAAAAACAATATCGAGTGTCTTACTTCATGAGTTTTATTCGTTTGAATGTAATTTTTTGCAGTTTCTAGTGGCAACTAAAATCGACCATTCAGAAAGTATACGCTATGGACTTTTACCTCTGCAAACTCTTCAAAATTTCGTACAATGGTTTACTACATCTAATGCTGCACAATAACTGCGTTGAACTTCGAAACAAAATTAAGTCATTTATGGGGGGAAGATATCAGTCAAGAAGATGTGTAAAAATCAAGTTTTTGGGCCAAATAGTTTTTGTGGAATCGAATGATAAAGTGTGTCAAATCAGTCGAAATACTATGTGTCTACACAGGCGAGCAGTTCAATGTTGACAAAATCGCGCACATCGCGGTATGCGGGGAGCACGTCTCTGTAGCAGCGAAAGGGTTTATGTTGCCATGGTGGTTTCACTTCATAAACTGCGCGCTCCCCCCTAAACGTAAATTTGCGAACTGTACTGTGGCGCTGCTTCTCTTGGCGCGTACAACTGGCAACGCAGCAATATCCCGCGTCTGGGCGGGCATGCGCGAACCGCCAAGATAAAAGAATTGAACTATAGCTGCGAGAGCTGCAAAGTTCGTCGTCCACCGAACCTGCATACTGGAGTTGAGTAATCAGTGAACCTGTTACAAAAACTGAACTACTCTGACATCTCTTTGTTTTGCAGCTGTCTTCCTGTATGTTGTTTAACTTTTGAAATGGTTATAATTTATTTGTGAAGTATACTAGCAGTATCTTCTGCCTTGTGGCTGTTAACGTTCTAGTTACATGCCCTGGTCGTTAGCGTAGTTTTCCAGCAGTGTGTTTTCCAGGCCGCGTTGATGCTATCCAGCACGGCATGTAGTTCGACAGCTTTGATATTGTTCTCGTTTTTCTTTGAGTCGTTAAAGTGCCTTGACACTGTTTAGACGCCAATTATCAAGACATTGTGCTGCTGTGATCTTCGTTCTCCCTCACATTTTCGGTTGTCGTGCTGTTAGTAAGGAGGAAGGGGCACTGATTAGGTTGTTGGAAGGTTCGTCAGCCGTCCCCGATTATTTGGTGTTACGCTTGCCTGCCTATCTGACCTAAACTGCTGTTAGTTTCCTCCCCAGGCTGACCCTTGGAACACATCTGAGCACCACTGTTATCTTGTTTGGGATTATGAATTTCTTTCTTCTCAAGTACTGTGTGAGGACTTTAGCCGTGTATTAATTTAGTTTGTTTTATTTTTCAGTATGATGCCTTCAGCCGAACCTTACTTGAAATGTTTTAAGATAAGGCCTTTAGCCTACTTAAACTAAAATTTGAAAGGTCTTTCTCTAAAACCTTTTACAACTTTCTTACTGGAGTTCTTGTTATCCAGGCCTCAAATCCTCAGTTCTTCTATTTTGTAACTAAGGCCTTCAACCGTGTGTATTCCTTAATGCAATTTTAATAACTTGTGTTCTGGACTTCAGCCGTATTGTTTCTGAATTCTTTTAAGGGCATGTGTGATTCAGTGTTTTTAGCAAAAAAAAAAAATGGTTCAAATGCCTCTGAGCACTATGGGACTTAACTTCTGAGGTCATCAGTCCCCTAGAACTTAGAACTACTTAAACCTAACTAACCTAAGGACATCACACACATCCATGCCCGAGGCAGGATTCGAACCTGTGACCGTAGCGGTCGCGCGGTTCCAGACTGCAGCGCCTAGAACCGCTCGGCCACCCCGGCCGGCTGTTTTTAGCAAATAAAGTTTGTATATTTGTGCAACTAGCAGCAATTGATTTGGATTCCTTTCCACAACCTGATCCGCTCTGTCCTACAAAACCAGATTTCAGAATATTTATGCAGCTTCTCTCAGACAGTACTTCATTATAGATAACTGCATCATCTCCAAAAAGCCTGACTGTACTATTAATATTGTCTGCAAGGTCATTAATATACAACGTGAACAGCAAGGGTCCCTGGATACTTCCCTGGAGCACACCCAAAGTTGCTCGTACATCTGTCAATGGCTCTCCATCCAAGATAACATGCTGTGTCCTCCCTATCAAAAAGTCCCCAATCCAGTCAGAGATTTCACTTTATGCCCCACATGATCGTACTTTTGACAATAAGCGTAGGCGCGGTGCGGTGCTGAGTCAAATGGTTTTCGGAAACCAAGAAATACTGCATCTACCTGGAGCGATCTATGGTCGATGTTTTCGAAATCCATGCTGCTTGGCATTGATGGTGTCATCCTGTTGAAGGTCCCTTATTATGTATGAGGTCAGAATATGTTCTAATATTCTACAACGAATTTATTTCAAGGATACTGGACTGTAGTACTGTGGATCATTTCTACCACCCTTCTCGTAGTGCCTTTTTCCAAGAACTGGGCAAAGCTTTCTGTTCGAGGAATTTACTTTTTTTTTTCTTTATTGAATTTCAATTCCCCCTGAAGGGGGCGGGCTGGCAGCAGCTTAGCATGCCGCTCTAAAGCCTACAGACTGTGTGTGAGAAAGATCAAAAGAATAAATAAGAAAAAACAGGCGATAAAATCGGAGACTTAAAGAGTAACATGGCGTAAAGAAATTGTGGAACTTAAAACAAAGAACAGAGGGATGATGATGCTAATAGAATACATACGAAGCAGACAGGGAAAACAATAGACAGACAATTAAAAAATATTGCGACAGTCTGGATTCTGTTCGCAAAAGACATAAAATTCACACCTAGCGACAGCATGGTTTCTGTTCGCAACACGAGAAAGACAAACAACACTGAATAGTCACTGGAACACTGCACTAAAAAGTTGGCAAATGTGACGTACCACAGTCGAGAGCAGGTGGGGGGAAACTGGACAGATGATGGGAAAACAAAAAAGGGGGAAAGGAGAGTAAAAGCGAAGGGGGGAACTGGGAAAGGAGCTGATGGAGGATGAGGACCCATAAGAGGGGTGGGGGGCAGACGTGACAGGGAGTGGGGTAGGCAGAGGAGGGGAATACAAAAGGACTTGGGGGGGGAGAAGGGAGGTAGGGAGAGGTTTAGTGGGGAGAAAACAGGACGGAAGGGGGGGGGGGGGAAGAGGGAGCCCAGGGAAAAGACAGAGGAAAGGAGGGGGAGTGAGGATCAGAGTTGATAGGAAGGATAAATGGAGGGAGAGAGGGCCTCGTCCGGGAGGGGGAGTTGATGGAAGCCACCTTGGGAAAGGAGATGGAGGGTGTAGAGATGGAGGGTAGGGGAGGAATCTACGTGAGATTACACGTAGTTAGAAGAGGGGATAACTCAGCCGGAGATATCCTGGTCACATTCACTGCGTGATTTTTCCTTCATTTGCGGAAACACGTGTATGTAAAACTACGGAGGAAGACACAGTGGGTCTATAGGGGGCCTGTAATTACAGCGGCGCAGCGCTCGCGACCGCCACCTAGGGCTGCCGTGTGGCGAGGCGACCGCAGCGCCGACCTGGCGGCGTCCGCGGGCAGCTGCGCTGTCCGGACAGAGAAGCAGCGACTGCGCGGCGGCGGCGGCGGATGCAGAGGCAGAGGGCGCGCTGTTTGTTCCGCGGCTGAGGTTAGGCGCAGAATGCTAAGCGCCGCGCCAGCCGGATTTAATATCGCGCAATTAAATTACGCGGAATTAATGCTGGGACGCGGCACAAGGACTGCGCCACCGCCGGATTTCGCTCTCGCGGCCAGCCGCCGCTCCCCAGGTACGTTCTTCCCAGCCTCGTACGGTCGCCGTCCCAGCAGAAAGCATCCTGCAAAACCTGTCCCTACAACCGCAGCAGATTCCGCTCTCACCTCGGCAAAGCGCCATTAACGTGCCGGCAGCCTGTGAAGAGGCTATCCGAACGTACAACTCAGCGTTATTCAACCAGCACACGGGGTTATTCGTCTTTGAAGTTGAGAGAGCCGTAATTCCAAAAGGCATGGTGGTTCATTTTACCTCGTTTGTAGAGAATAAAGGCTGGTCCCGAGCAGTGCTTCCAAGTCTCCCTCTCTCAAGCTGCGACACCGAACTCGAATCCACGTTCTTCCTCCCCTTCCGGGGTGTGTGTAATCTCCCTTCCCTGATTTATTCTGCTGATAGTCTCAAGAAGAAACAAAACCGCAGAGAAAAGAATTATGCAATCGACGAAGAAAGAGCGCAAATATTAAGCCAGACTAGGGTAGGCGCAGATTGGCTCAGAGAAGAAAGTATGAAGTACCGATACAGCACTGAGAGTGTACAATGAGATGACAAAAGTCATGGGAAAGTGATATGCCTATTCACAGATAGCGGTAGTATCGCTTACGCAAGGTATAAAACGTCAACGGGTTGGCAGAGCTGTCATTTGGACTCAAAAAAACGGCTCTGAGCACAATGGGGCTTAACTTCTAAGGTCATCAGTCCCCTAGAACTTAGAACTACTTAAACCTAACTAACCTAAGGACATCACACACATCGATGCCCGAGGCAGGATTCGAACCTGCGACCGTAGCGGTCGCACAGTTCCAGACGGTAGCGCCTAGAACCGCTCGGTCACCACGGCCGTCTCATTTGGACTCAGGTGATTTATGTGGAAAGGTTTCCGATGTCATTACGGCCGTACAATTGCAATTAACAGCCATTGAAAGCGGAATGGTAGTTGGAGCTAGACGCATAGCGTATTCCACCTCGGAAATCGTTACGAAGTTTAATATTTTAGATCCACAGTGTCAAGAGTGTGCCGAGAATACCAGATTTCAGGCTTTACATCTCACCACGGGACGCACTTAAGGATCGAGAGCAGTGGCGTTTCTGTACTGTTATCAGTGCTCACAGACAAGCAGCACTGCGTGAAATAACCGCTGAAACCAGAGCGGAACGTACGACGAAGGTATCTGTTAGGACAGAGCGGCGAAATTTGGCGTTAGTAGGCTATGGCAGCAGACGACCGACGTTAGTGCCCTTGCTAACTGCACGACATCGACTGCAGCGCCTCTGTTTGGCTCATAACCATATCAGTTGGACCCTAGACGACTTGACTGGAAAACTGTGGCCTGTACAGATCAGTCCCGGTGTCAGCTGGTAAGACCTTGCGACCGAACCGCCGAATCTTTCCATCAGTAAATGGGGTATGTTCTCAACTGACTCTGTTGTTTTAACCCCCTCCACTGACGGAATGACCCGCTTCCTAATTCCGTACGTATAAAACCAATACGGACTTGTAGCTGTCACGCCTTTGCGCTTACTGCTACTTATTTTAACTGTAAATAGCTCAGTCCTAATGGTAAGAGGTAGTAGTGAATTGACGTTGTTAATATTTGAATACAGCACAGGTGCCACAAGCTCAGCTCAGTTTTACTCCACTCCTACCCTCGCCATTGCACCACATTAACTAGGTGCTACGTGGACCTTGCTAAATTCACTTGCGTATACATTTTTGACCATTACTCGCCAGTATTTATCTAATGATTAGTACACTCCTAACCGGACTATTTCCCAAAGAGCTGTGATGATTGAATGGGTTCGATCCACGGCCTACAGTGCCTTACAGTTTACACGGTAACACTGCCTACCTGACCCACTTAACTTGGTAGTGAGCTATGTATCCAATCACCACTGCTAGCAGCAGTGGATATTCCTATCAGCACGACGAGAGCAGCAGACTTACCGTCGAATCCTCCTGAAAATAATTATAACTACGGTCGCCAGCTCTGAAGTAGCAGAAGAATAAATCAATTTTTTGGCTCGTTTTTACATGTATAAAAAGTTCGACTTAACAATTGCAAGCAGTCTTGCCTTGGGTAGACGTGTCGGTGCTGGTGGTGAGATGCATGTGGCTAACGCAGCTCTTCACGCCTCATGCCCTTAATGGCGGCTGGAACTACGAGCTGTAGCACTCGTATAAGCTACTGCACCTCCACCATAAAATCTGGGCGCAGGAACTCTTACAATCAGCCCCAGTGGCATAGAGCGGCTTCAACAACCATTCGTCGCGTTTTACTCCAAAAACGGCGACGATATTCGCCTCTTCTGTGTTGCACAATCACTTTTGCGTGAGCACAGTTACGCACGTCCGATCACGTCAACACTCCCCAGGCCATTCCATTGTTCAGTCCCTGTGTCTCCAGCTACCTCTAGCTACACTCGTATCCCCAAGAGTGGGGGCGTTCCCCTACCACGTTTTTACCGAAATCATTTAGTATTTAAGAATATTTATATTTATTACCCTGGAGCTCATACCAGTCATAATGATTTACTACTAGCGCTTTACAACATTAAATTATACAGTAATAACTTATAATTACCAAGAAAAAGAATACATTTGACTCCGAAAGCTTAGTGCATTGTCTGACAGGTAGCGCTAATTCCCAGTTTCACCAATAGATGGCATCAGGGTGCACTCCCTGGCAGTCTCACACAAGCGCGCCCGTTTCCGACGCGCGGGCTCCAAATTACTGTCAGCCCACCATAATTTCAGTTCCGTTACAACCTGATGGGAGGGTTCGAGTGTGCAGCAGACCCCAAGAATCCATGGTCACTCTACAAGCTATGTTTACATGGAATAAACTGGGTTCTCTGGTCCAACTGAAATGGTTATGTTTGGCTACTTGTTCCCGCACAGCGAAAGAGTTTTTATGAATGACGAAGCTCCGTGTCACACAACTGGTGTTTTGGGCCACAATTTTTCATGACTGATTTCAAGAACATTCTGGATAATTCGAATGAATGATTTGGCCACCCAGATCGCTCGACATGAATCCCATCAAACATTTAGGCACATAATCGAGAAGTCAGTTTGCGCACCGGCAACACTTTCGCAGTTATGGACGCCTATTGAAGCAGCCTGGCTCAATATTTTCTTGAGGGACTTCCAACGACTTGTTGAATCTGTGCCTTGTCCAATTACTGTGCGACGCCAGGCGAAGGGAGGTTCGACACGATATTAGGAGGTATCTCATGACTTTTGTCACCTTAGTATTATCAAGAACCGAAACGTGCAAAATGAGAAAATCAAAGATGAAGCAACATGAAGGTGGTGTTGTTGGGTTGTTTTTGGGGGAGGATACCATACATCGAGGTCATCGGTCTCATCGGATTAGGGAAGGATGGGGAAGGAAGTCGGCTGTGCCCTTTCAAAGGAACCATTCTGGCATTTGCCTGGAGCGATTTAGGAAAATCACGGAAAACCTAAATATGGACGGCCAGACGCGGGATTGAACCGTCGCCAACAGGAATAAATTGATGTTTCATGCTGCTTAGTAATATTAGGACCTAACCTTTGGCTTCGCTTACATATCTGTACAGCACATTCTTACAGATACTCCGCCGGCCGGTGTGGCCGTGCGGTTCTTGGCACTTCAGTCTGGAACTGCGTGACCGCTACGGTCGCAGGTTCGAATCTTGCCTTGGGCATGGATGTGTGTGATGTCCTTAGGTTAGTTAGGTTTAAGTAGTTCTAAGTTCTAGGTGACTGATGACCTCAGATGTTAACTCCCTAGTGCTCAGAGCCATTTGAACACATACTCCCTCCTCCCCATTCTCTCTGTCCATGTGCTCCTTCGTCCCTCTCTCTGTACATCGCCTCATCCCTCTCTCTCTGTCCATCCCCCTCTACACCTCTTCCTTTTCCACCTCACTCTCTGTGTACCTCCTCCTCCCTCCCTCCCTCCTATTTCTGGCTCCTTCGCTTCTCCCCTCTCTGTCTGTCCATCTCCTCCTGCTCTTCTCTGCATCCATGTCCTCATCCACTCTGTCCATCTCTGCCATCCTGTCTCTCTGTCTCCTTCTCTCCATCTCTCTGTCCACTTCTTTCTGCCCTCTCTGTCCATCTCTTTCTCCTCTTCTCTGTTCATCTCTTATATTTTCCGCCATTCATCTCATCCTCCCATGTCTATCTGTCCATCTCCTCCTCTCCTACCTCTCTTTGTCCATCTCCTTTTCATAGCTTTCTCAGTCCATCCTTCCCCTTCTCACCTTCCATCCCCTTCTGTACCCTTTCTCTTCTCAGCTATGCCCATGGAATCTATTCTGATACTACCTAAACAGCATCTCTGTAGTGCAGTGCAACCTAGATACCAGGCATTATCAGACTCTCTCATCTCCACCAGCACCCCTACTGGAGATAGGTGATTCTTATGCCAGTGTACTTCTTGATACGCCGCGTGGCTGGCGCCAGTACTCCTTTTTTTGTAGTGTCATATTTGCCATTGATTTCGCTTTGGCCAGCCGCAAGTCGGTTGTTCACCATGGGTTTCGCTATTTAAGCGTGGAGCGTCGATGCCGCAGGTCCTACTGTGTGGTCAGTCGGTTGTGGTTACAACACAGTCAGGAGATTGGCCCTTACTTGGTGCACATGCTCATTTTGCGTGGTTTTCCTGGAGTGCTGCGGACGGAGGCGGCAGAAAGGTTTTGGGTTCCAGCTCAAGGTGGGGCGTTTGGCGTTTCTCGCCACGCAGTGCATATTGGGAGAAGAGCTTGCCGGATCATTAACCGGTCGCCTGGGCATATGGTGTGTGTTCGATTCAAACAGATGCAATTGTGTGCTTACAAATGTTTGTTAATGGTTAACTAATATTGTCTTCAGTGACGAGTCTGATATGTCAAGGTTACGTAACACGTGACATAATGGAGCTTGGGCTTTCCATCTCAGTTTCCTACCACCTGATGACGGATTTGCAGCTAGACGTAAGGCAACCTGGTGAGCTCCCCATTATTGAGTGATGGTATATCTAAAATTGTGGTAACCTTGGTGACTAAGTACCAAAATTTGCACCTTACTTAGCGAGTAACGAAATACTATTCCATGAAAGTGTAGTTCTAGTGGATTATTGTCCGTTTAAGATAATACCCAGCTCTCACTATTCCGTTTCAAGAAACAATTTTATTTAAGCGTGCATTGCAGGGTTGAGCTTAAAAAAAATTCACGAGCCTTCCTGTTTCAATGTTATACTTTTATGTAATTTGAATGTTCAATCACAAGTGTGTTGCTGTAGTTGATTTATGTTTCAGTTAGTTGGAGCGCAGTGTATTTCGTCCGGTACAGTGGGACGTGGCACCGGGGCTTGACGACTTGGCCGTTGCCAGTGGAACTGTGACTCGTTGGACCGTGCTACATGTTCCTGGCCTTCTATCTCGACTCGTTCTTAAGTTGAGTATTGCCGTTCTCTTTGTTCCTGGCTGTCAGGTCGTTAAACTTTGTAGCTCGTTCCTCTGCCATCTTGGCGGATGCACATTTCGCTCGAAATATGAATTTAAAATTGTAAAACTGGGTCACTCAGTAATTAGTGCTCGATCAGCTTGATGGAGGCTCCGCCTTATTAATTATGTATTTCCTTGTTGTTGTTGTGGTCTTCAGTCCTGAGACTGGTTTGATGCAGTTCTCCATGCTACTCTATCCTGTGCAAGCTTCTTCATCTCCCAGTACCTACTGCAACCTACATCCTTCTGAATCTGCTTAGTGTATTCATCTCTTGGTCTCCCTCTATGATTTTTACCCTCCACGCTGCCCTCCAATACTAAATTGGTGATCCCTTGATGCCTCAGAACATGTCCTACCAACCGATCCCTTCTTCTAGTCAAGTTGTGCTACAAACTTCTCTTCTCCCTAATCCTATTCAATACTTACTCATTAGTTATGTGATCTACCCATCTGATCTTCAGCATTCTTCTGTAGCACCACTTTTCAAAAGCTTCTATTCTTTTCTTGTCCAAACAATTTATCGTCCATGTTTCACTTTCATACATGGCTACTCTCCATACAAATACTTTCAGAAATGACTTCCTGATACTTAAATCTATACTCAATGTTAACAAATTTCTCTTCTTCAGAAACGCTTTATTTGCCATTGCCAGTCTACATTTTATATCCTCTCTACTTCGACCATCATCAATTACTTTCCTCCCCAAATAGCAAAATTCCTTTATTACTATAAGTGTCTCATTTCCTAATCTAATTCCCTCAGAATCACCCGACTTAATTCGACTACATTCCATTATCCTCGTTTTGCTTTTGTTGATGTTCATCTTATATCCTCCCTTCAAGACACCATACATTCCGTTCAACTGCTCTTCCAAGTCCTTTGCTGTCTGTGACAGAATTACAATGTCATCGGCGAACCTCAAAGTTTTTATTTGTTCACCATGGATTTTAATACCTGCTCCGAATTTTTCTTTTGTTTCCTTCACTGCTAGCTCACTATACAGATTGAATAACATCGAGGAAAGGATACAAACCTACCTCACTCCCTTCCAACCACTGCTTCCCTTTCATGTCCCTCGATTCTTATAACTGCCATCTGGTTTCTGTACAAATTGTAAATAGCCTTTCGCTCCCTGTATTTTACCCTTGCCACCTTCAGAATTTGAAAGAGAGTATTCCATTAAACATTGTCAAAAGCTTTCTTTAAGTCTACAAATGCTAGAAACGTAGGTTTGCCCTTCCTTAATCTAGCTTCTAAGATAAGTCGTAGGGTCAGTATTGCATCACGTGTTCCAACATTTCTACGGAATCCAAACTGATCTTCCCGAGGTCGGCTTCTACTACTTTTTCTATTCGTCTGTAAAGAATTCGCGTTAGTATTTTGCAGCTGTGACTTATTAAACTGATAGTTCGGTAATTTTCACATCTGTCAACACCTGCTTTCTTTGGGATTGGAATTATTATATTCTTCTTGAAGTCTGAGAGTATTTCGCCTGTTTCATACATCTTGCTCACCAGATGGTAGAGTTTTGTCAGGACTGACTCTCCCAAGGCCGTCAGTAGTTCCATTGGAATGTTGTCTACTCCGGAAGCCTTGTTTCGACTCAGGTCTTTCAGTGCTCTATCAAACTCTTCACGCAGTATCGTATCTCCCATTCTATCTTCATCTACATCCTCTTCCATTTCCATAATATTGTCCTCAAGTACATCGCCCTTGTATAGACCCTCTATATACTCCTTCCGCCTTTCTGCTTCCCCTTCTTTGCTTAGAACTGGGTTTCCATCTGAGCTCTTGATGTTCATACAAGTGGCTCTCTTATCTCAAAAGGTCTCTTTAATTTTCCTGTAGGCAGTATCTATGTTACCCATAGTGAGATAAGCCTCTACATACACTCCTGGAAATGGAAAAAAGAACACATTGACACCGGTGTGTCAGACCCACCATGCTTCCTCTGGACACTGCGAGAGGGCTGTACAAGCAATGATCACACGCACGGCACAGCGGAGACACCAGGAACCGCGGTGTTGGCCGACGAATGGCGCTAGCTGCGCAGCATTTATGCACCGCCGCCGTCAGTGTCAGCCAGTTTGCCGTGGCATACGGAGCTCCATCGCAGTCTTTAACACTGGTAGCATGCCGCGACAGCGTGGACGTGAACCGTATGTGCAGTTGACGGACTTTGAGCGAGGGCGTATAGTGGGCATGCGGGAGGCCGGGTGGACGTACCGCCGAATTGCTCAACACGTGGGGCGTGAGGTCTCCACAGTACATCGATGTTGTCGCCAGTGGTCGGCGGAAGGTGCACGTGCCCGTCGACCTGGGACCGGACCGCAGCGACGCACGGATGCACGCCAAGACCGTAGGATCCTACGCAGTGCCGTAGGGGACCGCACCGCCACTTCCCAGCAAATTAGGGACACTGTTGCTCCTGGGGTATCGGCGAGGACCATTCGCAACCGTCTCCATGAAGCTGGGCTACGGTCCCGCACACCGTTAGGCCGTCTTCCGCTCACGCCCCAACATCGTGCAGCCCGCCTCCAGTGGTGTCGCGACAGGCGTGAATGGAGGGACGAATGGAGACGTGTCGTCTTCAGCGATGAGAGTCGCTTCTGCCTTGGTGCCAATGATGGTCGTATGCGTGTTTGGCGCCGTGCAGGTGGGCGCCACAATCAGGACTGCATACGACCGAGGCACACAGGGCCAACACCCGGCATCATGGTGTGGGGAGCGATCTCCTACACTGGCCGTACACCACTGGTGATCGTCGAGGGGACACTGAATAGTGCACGGTACATCCAAACCGTCATCGAACCCATCGTTCTACCATTTCTAGACCGGCAAGGGAACTTGCTGTTCCAACAGGACAATGCACGTCCGCATGTATCCCGTGCCACCCAACGTGCTCTAGAAGGTGTAAGTCAACTACCCTGGCCAGCAAGATCTCCGGATCTGTCCCCCATTGAGCATGTTTGGGACTGGATGTAGCGTCGTCTCACGCGGTCTGCACGTCCAGCACGAACGCTGGTCCAACTGAGGCGCCAGGTGGAAATGGCATGGCAAGCCGTTCCACAGGACTACATCCAGCATCTCTACGATCGTCTCCATGGGAGAATAGCAGCCTGCATTGCTGCGAAAGGTGGATATACACTGTACTAGTGCCGACATTGTGCATGCTCTGTTGCCTGTGTCTATGTGCCTGTGGTTCTGTCAGTGTGATCATGTGATGTATCTGACCCCAGGAATGTGTCAATAAAGTTTCCCCTTCCTGGGACAATGAATTCACGGTGTTCTTATTTCAATTTCCAGGAGTGTATATTTGTCCTCTAGGCATCCCTGCTTAGCCATTTTGCACTTCCTGTCAATATCATTTTTGAGACGTTTGTATTCCTTTTTGCCTGCTTCACTTACTGCATTTTTATATTTTCTCCTTTCATCAATTAAATTCAATATTTCTTCTGTTACCCAAGTATTTCTACTAGCCCTCGTCTTTTTACCTACTTGATCCTCTGCTGCCTTCACTACTTCATCCCTCAAAGCTACCCATTCTTCTTCTACTGTATTTCTTTCTCTCATTTTTGTCAATTGTTCCCTTATGCTCTCCCTGAAACTCTGTACAACCTCTGGTTTAGTCAGTTTATCCAGGTCCCATCTCCTTAAATTCCCACCTTTTTGCAGTTTCTTCAGTTTTAATCTACTGTTCATAACCAACAGATTGTGGTCAGAGTCCACATCTGCCCCAGGAAATGTCTTACAATTTAAAACCTGGTTCCTAAATCTCTGTCTTACCATTATATAATCTATCTGAAATCTGTCAGTATCTCCAGGCTTCTTCGATGTATACAGCCTTCTTTTATGATTCTTGAACCAAGTGTTAGCTATGATTAAGTTGTGTTCTGTGCAAAATTCTACCAGGCGGCTTCCTCTTTCATTTCTTAGCCCCAATCCATATTCACCTACTACGTTTCCTTCTCTCCCTTTTCCTACTACCGAATTCCAGTCACCCATGACTATTAAATTTTCGTCACCCTTCACTATCTGAATGATTTCTTTTATTTCATCATACATTTCTTCAATTTCTTCGTTATCTGCAGAGCTAGTTGGCATATAAACTTGTACTACTGTAGTAGGCGTGGGCTTCGTATCTATCTTGGCCACAATAATGCGTTCACTATGCTGTTTGTAGTATCTTACCCGCATTCCTATTTTCCTATTCATTATTAAGCCTACTCCTGCATTACCCATATTTGATTTTGTGTTTATAACCCTGTAGTCACCTGACCAGAAGTCTTGTTCCTCCTGCCACCGAACTTCACTAATTCCCACTATATCTAACTTTAACCTATCCATTTCCCTTTTTAAATTTTCTAACCTACCTGCCCGATTAAGGGATCTGACATTCCACGCTCCGATCCGTAGAACGCCAGTTTTCTTTCTTCTGATGACATCCTCTTGAGTAGTCGTCGCCCGGAGATCCGAATGCGGAACTATTTTACCTCCGGTATATTTTACCCAAGAGGACGCCATCATCATTTAATCATACAGTAAAGCCGCATGCCCTCGGGAAAAATTACGGCCGTAGTTTCCCTTGCTTTCAGCCGTTCGCAGTACCAGCACAGCAAGGCCGTTATGGTTAGTGTTACAAGGCCAGATCAGTCAATCATCCAGACTGTTGCCCTTGCGACTACTGAAAAGGCTGCTGACCCTCTTCAGGAACCACACGTTTGTCTGGCCTCTCAACAGATACCCCTCCGTTGTGGTTACACCTACGGTACGGCTATCTGCATCGCTGAGGCACGCAAGCCTCACCACCAACGGCAAGGTACATGGTTCATAGGGGGAAGTGTATTTCCTTATCGGCCATTTTTATCATATTTGTACCTTGTATGCTAATTGTGAATTTTCATTCTTATAGAGGAGGTTTTCATTTGCGAATGTTCTCGGGGAATGTTTAGATGCCGAGGTGTCGTTTTTTATTAATTGTTTGTTATTTAATTAACGCCAACCTGTACTGGCTTCAACTTGGTCATCCCTTAGAAGTTCGTGTGCCCGGCGTCTTCATTGACGAGCGCTCAAGTTTTAGAAGTTGCCGTATTCTTACGTTTGTACATTATGTCATGCCTTAACGTTATATCTTGATGAATTTATATTGCAAAAGAGAAGTCACTGTACAGGATAGTCTCGTGGGTTCAGAGTTTAGCAAGTCTTGATTGTATTAAGTATTTACATCAACAGAAATTTTCTTAATGTTTTATGCGTTTGTTATACTGATTTCAACAGGGATTTAAGACAAAATTTTAATGTTCTTGTTAAATTGATCGATTTCATTGTGTTTAAATTTTGCAAGACAAACATTGTTCAACACAAGCTGTTTATGTTTAATTATGGCCCTGATGCTTCCTGTCGTATTATCTTCCAAGAAATAAGTAATTGAAAGACGTCAAGCTTTTGCTCGTCCATTTTTCATTTACTTATTCCTTCTATTACACACACATGTTCTTTAATCAGCAAGAGTAGGCTTTTTATCGATTTGATACATCAGTGGCTGAGTACCGTGTGTCTGACAATTGGGTCTTCTGATTACGTAGGTGTAAGGACTTTGCTGCACATCTCTGTAAACTATACGCTGACACTCAGTGCGGTTAAAAGCTTGCAGCTGAGGGCAGAGCTCTCGCCAGCAATTCTATGAAGGTGCAGCTCTTAGCTGGGCGTGAAAGCCCAGAAGGTAGTCGCCGACGTGCGTCTGACGTCCAGGTCCATCATCGTATTCACGCTACATATGCACGCAACCCGTGGTCTAGGGGTGCCAGCACGGTAGCTCAGCGTGTTCGGTCAGAGGGTTAGCTGCCCTCTGTAATAAAAAAACTGAGTTCACCGATCAACAACGAACCAAAACGGGTGTCTTGCGACGTCCGCCCCGAGCAGATACAACGAACGAAAGAGAACAAAATGAGATTAAAAAAAAGGGGTACCGTCTTTGATTCATAATCAAAAACGTCTTCGGTCCCGGGTTCGATCCCCGCCACTGCCTAAATTTTGATAAATAATCAGCATTGGCGGACGAAGACTTCCGGCATAAGAAGTCAGCCTCATTCTGCCAACTGCCTTGTCAAAGAGGGCGGAGGAGCGGATAGAGGTTCAGGGCACTCTCTTGTCCTAGGAGTGGGAAATTGCCCCTAAAGGCGGAAGAATCAGCAATGATCAACGACATGAGGATGCAGAAGGCAATGGAAACCACTGCATTAAAGACACGTAACGTGTATCCAAAGGACATGTGGCCCGTAATTGAAGAAGTGTCATGATGATCTCTCCATTGGCAAAAGATTCCGGAATACTCCCCCATTCGGATCTACGGGAGGGGACTGCCAAGGGGGAGGTTGCCATGAGAAAAAGATTGAATAATCAACGAAAGGATAACGTGCTACGAGTCGGGGCGTGGAATGTCAGAAGCTTGAACGCGGTAGGGAAACTAGAAAATCTGAAAAGGGAAATGCAAAGGCTCAATCTAGATATAGTAGGGGTCAGTGAAGTGAAGTGGAAGGAAGACAAGGATTTCTGGTCAGATGAGTATCGGGTAATATCAACAGCAGCAGAAAATGGTATAACAGGTGTAGGATTCGATATGAATAGGAAGGTAGGGCAGAGGGTGTGTTACTGTGAACAGTTCAGTGACTGGGTTGTTCTAAACAGAATCGACAGCAGACCAACACCGACAACGATAGTTCGGGTATACATGCCGGCGTCGCAAGCTGAAGATGAACAGATAGAGAAAGTGTATGAGGATATTGAAAGGGTAATGCAGTATGTAAAGGGCGACGAAAATCTAATAGTCATGAGCGACTGGAATGCAGTTGTAGGGGAAGGAGTAGAAGAAAAGATTACAGGAGAATATGGGCTTGGGACAAGGAATGAAAGAGGAGAAAGACTAATTGAGTTCTGTAACAAGTTTCAGCTAGTAATAGCGAATATCCTGTTCAAGAATCACAAGAGGATGAGGTATACTTGGAAAAGGCCGGGAGATACGGGAAGATTTCAATTAGATTACATCATGGTCAGACAGAGATTCCGAAATCAGATACTGGATTGTAAGGCGTACCCAGGAGCAGATATACACTCAGATCACAGTATAGTAGTGATTAAGAGTAGGCTAAAGTTCAAGACATTAGTCAGGAAGAATCAATACGCAAAGAAGTGGGATACGGAAGTACTAAGGAATGACGAGATACGTTTGAAGTTCTCTAACGCTATGGATACAGCAATAACGAATAGCGCAGTAGGCAGTACAGTTGAAGAGGAATGGACATCTCTAAAAAGGGCCATCACAGAAGTTGGGATGGCAAAAATAGGTACAAAGAAGGTAGCTGCGAAGAAACCATGGGTAACAGAAGAAATACTTCAGTTCATTGATGAAAGGAGGGAGTACAAACATGTTCCGGGGAAATCAGGAGTACAGAAATACAAGTCGCTGAGGAATGAAATAAATAGGAAGTGCAGGGAAGCTAAGACGAAATGGCTGCAGGAAAAATGTGAAGACATCGAAAAAGATATGATTGTCGGAAGGACAGTGTCACCGCCAGACACAACACTTGCTAGGTGGTAGCCTTTAAATCGGCCGCGGTCCGCTAGTATACATCGGACCCGCGTGTCGCCACTGTCAGTGATGGCAGACCGAGCGCCGCCACACGGCATGTCTAGAGAGACGTACTAGCACTCGCCCCAGTTGTACAGCCGACTTTGCAAGGAACGGTTCACTGACAACTACGCTCTCATTTGCCGAGACGATAGTTAGCATAGCCTTCAGCTACTTTTGCTACGACCTAGCAAGGCGCCGTATTCAATTGATATTGAGATTCTATTAATGTATCACCAAGAGCGATGTTCTACAAATTTGGATTAAAGTTAAGTATTCCGGAAGCTACGTACTTTTCTTTATAGCATTCATTACGTATCCTGTTTCAGACCTCACGCCAGCCTGCGTGAGTTTAAGCGCGTGCCTTTCGGCTTCCTCTCATTGTGTCTAAGCTGTCTTGTCTAGACACAACAGACAGACTCAGCATACAGGAAAGTCAAAACAATCTTTGGTGACATTAAAAGCAACGGTGGTAACATTAAGAGTGCAACGGGAATTCCACTGTTAAATGCAGAGGAGAGAGCAGATAGGTGGAAATAATACATTGAAAGCCTCTATGAGGGTGAAGATTTGTCTGATGTGGTAGAAGAAGAAACAGGAGTCGATTTAGAAGAGATAGGGGATCCAGTATTAGATTCGGAATTTAAAAGAGCTTTGGAGGACTTACGGTCAAATAAGGCAGAAGTGATAGGTAACATTCCATCAGAATATCTAAAATCATTGGGGGAAGTGGCAACAAAACAACTATTCATGTTGGTGTGTAGAATGTATGAGTCTGGCGATATACCATGTGACTTTCGGAAAAGCATCATCCACACAATTCCGAAGACGGCAAGAGCTGACAAGTGCGAGAATTATCGCACAATCAGCTTAACAGCTCATGCATCGAAGCTGCTTACAAGAATAATATACAGAAGAATGGAAAAGAAAATTGAGAATGCGCTAGGTGACGATCAGTTTGGCTTTAGGAAAAGTAAAAGGACGAGAGAGGCAATTCTGACGTTACGGCTAATAATGGAAGCAAGGCTAAAGAAAAATCAAGACACTTTCACAGGATTTGTCGACCTGGAAAAAGCGTTCGACAATATAAAATTGTGCAAGGTGTTCGAGATTCTGAAAAAAGTAGGGGTAAGCTATAGGGAGACGTGGGTCATATACAATATGTACAACAACCAAGAGGGAATAATAAGAGTGGACGATCAAGATCGAAGTGCTCGCATTAAGAAGGGTGTAAGACAAGGCTGTAGCCTTTCGCCCCTACTCTTACATCTGTACATCGAGGAAGCAATGATGGAAATAAAAGAAAGGTTCAGGAGTGGAATTAAAATACAAGGTGAAAGGATATCAATGATACGATTCGCTGATGACATTGCTATCCTGAGTGAAAGTGAAGAAGAATTAAATGATCTGCTGAACGGAATGAGCAGTCTAATGAGTACACAGTATGGTTTGAGAGTAAATTGGAGAAAGACGAAGGTCATTGGAAGCAGTAGAAATGAGAACAGCGAGAAACTTAACATCAGGATTGATGGTCACGAAGTCAATGAAGTTAAGGAATTCTGCTACCTAGGCAGTAAAATAACGAATGACGGACGGAGCAAGGAGGACATCAAAAGCAGACTCGCTATTGGCAAAAAAGGCATTTCTGGCCAAGAGAAGTCTACTAATATCAAATACCGGCCTTAATTTGAGGAAGAAATTTCTGAGGATGTACGTCTGGAGTACAGCATTGTATGACAGTGAAACATGGACTGTGGGAAAACCGGAACAGAAGAGAATCGAAGCATTTGAGATGTGGTGCTATAGACGAATGTTGAAAATTAGGTGGACTGATAAGGTAAGGAATGAGGAGGCTCTACGCAGAATCGGAGAGGAAAGTAATATGTGGAAAACACTGAGAAGGAGAAGGATGATAGGACATCAGCTAAGACATGAGGGAATGACTTCCATGGTACTAGAGGGAGCTGTAGAGGACAAAAACTGCAGAGGAAGACAGAGATTGGAATACGTCAAGCAAATAATTGAGGACGTAGGTTGCAAGTACTACTCTGAGATAAAGAGGTTATCACAGGAAAGGAATTCGTGGCGGGCCGCATCAACTTAGTCAGTAGACTGATGACCAAAAAAAAATCCACGCAAGGAACTTGCATTGTCGTAATCGCTTCATGGCGGGAGAAGAGAACTTTTGGCGCAGCATATTATTCCGTTGGTTCTGTTTGTGCGGCTCTCTCACTAATGGCATGTTTGGCACAGCAGGGAGTGCCACACACCGGCGCCCATTGAGCGAGGACGTTGACTTGCCTGCACTTTCCCACACACGCAATAGGTGACTGTGGTCGTTGTCAGAAGGTTGGTGGCGTAAAGTGAAGAAGAAGTGACAAGTAAGAAAAATACAGTTAATACTTAAATTAAGGTAGCTCGCTGCACAGCAGACGTGAAGCGGACAGCAGTTACGACGACACTGACACTACTGGCACTATGGCTGACTAAAGGGACTCTCTCTGACTGTATTCAAAACAAACACGAAATCTATCCAACTATTAATACCACTCGACAATTAAAGCTTCCTAAAAGCAAATACACACGGAAGAAGAAGTGACAAGTAAGAAAAATACAGTTAATACTTAAATTATCGTAGCTCGCTGCACAGCATACGTGAAGCGGACAGCACTTACGACGACACTGACGGCTCAGTTCCCACATTAGAGGCCTTGTCGTCCGTCTTTTGCCTCGAGGGATTGCCTGAAGTGAGTGAATAGTTTTGCACCACCTCTGGCATAAACCACATCAAAAGTGCACTGTTCCACCCACAATCCAATGGGGAAGGTGAAAGCGTTGTACGAACATTTAATCAGCAGTTGGACAAACCTCATGCATCCCACACATGGGATCAAACTCTGTTGCTCTGCTTGTCTTCTTGCTACTCCCAGCCAGATGAAAGAGAATCGCTGAAAAAGATGTCACTGAGAGCGGTACCGCACCTTGCTTCAGTTGCTGCACCCGCCATTATGGGCGGCGCTCGCTTTCCTCAGTCAGGCAACTTATCACACTTATCACGTTCTTTTACAGATTGTGTGGTACATGAAGGCGCTGGTAGCGAGGTATATTGTATGGTTTCCTGAACAATCTACGTTTATCCTTCAGGGACCAATTGCTGAGACGCCATCAGACTCTCATCTATCCATGCGAATTCTGTGACCTTGCTGCAGGCTTCGTGCTTCCAGATTCCGTGCCCGCCTGGACGCAGCAGCCCTCGCTGCATCCGGCTCCAGGGTGTTCTAAGTCATTGGCACCCCTCCAGGAGCCAATGGAAATCTACGTCCTTTCACAGTTTTTCGCCCTCTTGACAGCCACCGTTGCCCCTCTTTCTCGCAGCTGTTCCACATACCGCCTCAGCTCCCTCTGCAGTCGTCGAGATGCCTCCATCTTCGTTTGGCGCTCCGTCTCTGGATGTTTGCGCGCGCCCTCTGCACACATTTTTGGTTGGCATTCCCAAGCAGGTTCAGGGATCTCTGCACCAGCCATCAAATGGTTCTTCGGCGTCTCGACTCTATCCACCACCGTGGTTTACGTTTAGTCTCTGGAGCCTTTTACACCAGCCCTGTGGAAAGCCTTTATGCTGAGACTGCTGAACCTCCGCTGTCCAATCGGCGACCAGTCCTTCTAAGCCGTTATGCCAGCCATCTGTCTTCCATGCCTGCTAATCCAGCCCATGACATATTTTTCGGCGCCTCCTTTGATGTAGGGTATGCAGGCCGCCCCTCCTCCCTACTACCACCGGGGGTCCGCTTCCGTCAACTGCTCCATTCTCTTTCCTTCCGCTTTCCTAAAACCTTCTTGACAACTTGGGGTACAGCACCGCCTTGGCTCCGCCCCCGGATCTGCCTGCTCCGTGACCTTTTTTCGATTTCCCAAGGATGGTACCCCTTCACTTGTTTATCGTCGGGCATTTGCTGCTCTATGTGCACAAATGACGGAAGCCACATTTATTTACACCTATGGCTCGAAAACATCGTTAGGTGTAGGGAGTGCCTATGTTGTTGGCGACACCCCAAATCACTTTCGGCTTCCCGACCAGTGTTCGGTCTATACTGCGGAGCTTTACGCTGTTCTCCAGGCTGTCCACCACATCCGCCGCCATCGGCGGATACAGTACGTTATCTGCTCAGATTCTCTCAGCTCTCTCCTCAGTCTCCAAGCTCTTTACCCTGTGCACCCTCTGGTCCACCGGATTCAGGACTGTCTGCGCTTGCTCCACCTGGGGGGCGTCTCGGTGGCATTCCTCTGGCTCCCGGGACACGCTGGTATCTGCGGGAATGAGGCGGCCGATATTGCAGCCAAGGCTGCAGTCTCTCTTCTTCGGCCAGCTATTCCATCGATTCCCGTCGCCGATCTACGGAACGTTTTATGTCGTCGTGTTGTTCATTTATGGCACGCGCACTGGTCGACACTTCCCCAAAATAAATTGCGGGACGTGAAAACTCTTCCTTGTGCTTGGACCTCTTCCTCCCGAACGCGTCGTCGGGAGGAGGCAATTTTAACTAGACTCCGGATAGGGCACTGTCTTTTTAGCCATCGACATCTTTTAAGCGGCGATCCTCCCCCACTCTGTCCCCACTGCTCTCAGTTGTGGACGGTAGGACACCTTTTAATTGAGTGCCCCTATTTTACTCCGTTACGCGCCCGTCTACAGCTGTCGCCTGATACATCGTCAATTTTAGCAGATGACACGCGATCGGCCGATCGCGTTCTAGAGTTCATTCGTGCCAGTGAAATGACGTCAGTCATTTGAAGTTTTTTTTGGGACAACCAACCCCCTTCTGTAGTGAATTTTTAAGCCTTCCTTCTGCTTTTAGCTTCTCCAATTTTATGACTTTCGTTCCCATTGCTGCTGGTTTCCTTTTTCGGTTTTTTACTGCTTCCTAAGTCACAGACCGGGCGCTAATGACCATAGCAGTTTTGCGCCCTAAAACCAAAACAAAAAAAACAAAAAAATCAAATGGTTCAAATGGCTCTGAGCGCTATGGGACTTCTGAGGTCATCAGTCCCCTAGGACTTAGAACTACTTAAACCTAATTAACCTAAGGACATCACACACACCCATGCCCGGGGCAGGATTTGAACCTGCGACCGTAGCGGTCGCGCGGTTCCAGACTGTAGCGCCTAGAACCGCTCGGCCACTCCGGCCGGCGCTCCAGCCATCACTTTGGCTCCTGTCTCCTCATTGCCACCCGCATCCAGCCCTTCTCCCGTCACAGTTCACTCATCTACACAGCATCACAACAGTGAGGTGGTTTCGTGAAAGGCATACCACCTTAACCGGCGTCTCACATTTGGCAACGGAAACGAATGTTTCCAGCAGACACCGACAGCGATTGCACGTTTGCATGACAGAAAGTTTTGGATAACCCAACGCAAAAGTCGGAAATTAACGTACGAAATACCATCAATAATAACACCAATAGCGATCGCACGAAGAGCCGGCGGATCCAATGATGCGCGCCCATTAAGCCACGCATCCAGTGCCTCCGACTATGAACGCTCTCTCCCACTGCGATGTAGGATGACCTGCAGCAGCTACACACCAGATTTTGTAATTTTTTTTTCTTTGCCGTGTTCGCAGTTGTCAGGACAAGGTTCGAATGAGACAGAATTTTTGTAAAATCGACTGGAAAGTTGGAAATTAAAATCAATTGTGAAAGATCATCACTTGAGAAAGGCTCGACCGATTACCTTAAATAAATATAAAAAAAATCTGTTCAGTTTGACAGTTCTCTATTTTCATAACATTGTTACCGAAAATCTCGGAAAGTTCTTGACCGACTTAAACCAAGTTTTTACACGACATCTGATGAACGTTCGTACAGACATAGGCTATATATTTTTGCCATATATATGTCATATATGTGTAATATATAAAGGGAAGGCGTACTTACCAGAAATCGCGAAAAATTCTTGACCGATTTACTTCAAATTTTTATACGATACTCTAACAAACATTCGAGTGTACAAAGACAGAGAGGATACATACACCAAGTATATAAAGGGGGAAGCGTTGCTACCACAAATCTCTAAAAGTTATTTATTTACCTCCAATTTTTACAGGATATAAAGCTATGTATTTTTGTAAAATATTGCATCTAGAACATATACAGGATGGTCCATTGATAGTGACCGGGCCAAATATATCACGAAACAAGCATCAAACTAAAAAACTACAAAGAACGAAACTTGTCTAGCTTGAAGGGCGAAACCAGATGGCGCTATGGTTGGCCCGTTACATGGCGCTGCCATAGGTCAAACGGATATCAAACGGGTTTTTTAAAATAGGAACCCCCATTTTGTATTACATATTCGTGTAGTACATGATGGAATATGAATGTTTTAGTTGGACCACTTTTTTCGCTTTGTGACAGACGGCGCTGTAAAAGTCACAAACGTATAAGTACGTGGTATCACGTAACATTCCGCCAGTGCGGACGGTATTTGCTTCGTGATACATTACCCGTGTTAAAATGGACCAATTGCGGAAAAGTTCGATATCGTGTTGATGTATGTCTATTGTGATCAAAATGCCCAACGAGGGTGTGCTATATATGCTGCTCGGTATCCTGGACGACGTCATCCAAGTGTCCGGAGCGTTCGCTGGATAGTTATGTTATTTAGGGAAACAGGAAGTGTTCAGCCACATGTGAAACGTCAACCCGATCTGCAACAAATGATGCCCAAGTACGTGTTTTAGCTGCTGTCGCGGCTAATCCGCAGTTTGGTAGCAGACAAATTGCGCGAGAATCTGGAATCTCATAATCGCCGGTGTTGAGAATGCTACATCAACATCGATTGCACCCGTACCATATTTCTATGCACAAGGAATTGCATGGCGACGACTTTGAACGTCGTGTACAGTTCTGTCACTGGACACAAGAGAAATTACGGGACGACGACAGATTTTTAGCACGCGTTCTATTTAGCGTCGAAGCGTCGTTCGCCAACAGCGGTAAAGTAAACCGGCATAATATGCACTATTGTGGAACGGAAAATCCACGATGGCTGCGACAAGTGGAACATCAGAGACCTTGGCGGGTTAATGTATGGCATTATGGGAGGAAGGATAATTGGCCCCCATTTTATCGATTGCAATCTAGATGGTGCAATGTATGCTGATTTCCTACGTAATGTTCTACCGATGTTACTACGAGATGTTTCACTGCATGACAGAATGGTGATGTACTTTCAACATGATGGATGTCCGGAACATAGCTCGCGTGCGTTTGAAGCGGTATTGAATAGCATATTTCACGACAGGTGTATTGGTCGTCGAAGCACCATGGCCCGCACGTTCACCGGATCTGACGTCCCCGGATTTCTTTCTGTGGAGAAAGTTGAAGGATATTTGGTATCTTGATCCACCGACAACGCCTGACAACATGCGTCAGCGCATTGTCAATGCATGTGAGAACATTACGAGAGGTGAACTACTCGCTCTTGAGAGGAATGTCGTTAAACGTATTACCGAATGCATTGAGGTTGACGGACATTATTTTGAGCATTTATTGCATTAATGTGGTATTTACAGGTAATCACGCTGTAACAGCATGCATTCTCAGAAATGATAAGTTCACAAAGCTACATGTATCACATTGGAACAACGGAAACAAAATTTTCAAACGGACCTACGTTCTGTATTTTAATTTAAAAAACCTGCCTGTTACTAACTCTTCGTCTAAAATTGTGAGCCACATGTTTGTGACTATTACAGTGCCATCTATCACAAAGCGAAAAAAGTGGTCCAACTAAATATTCATATTTCTTTACGTACTATCCGAATATGTAATAAAAAATGGGGGCTCATATTCTAAAAAACGCAGTTGATATCCGTTTGATCTATGGCAGCGCCATCTAGCGGGCCAACCATAGCGCCATCTGGTTTCACCCTTCAAGCTAGACGAGTTTCATTCTTTGTAGTTTTTTCGTTTGACGCTTATTTCGTGAGATATTTGGCCCGGTCACGATCAATGGACCACCCTGTATATACACATCGAAAAGATCTTAACGGATTTACTTCAGATTTTTACACGATACTCTACTGAAAATTCAGACGGACATATAGCGGGGAGGGGGTGGAGATGTACGGAGAGAGTGGGGGGATCATAAGATGGTCGGAGAGAGAGGGACCAGGAATTGAGGATGTTTATGCAATTCCCATAAATATTCTGCAATTGCGAAGCATTGTCGGGTTCGCTAATCGCAAATAATTATAAATACTATGAGGCGTGACATGTCTTGTTACTGACCTGCGTTCCTGTGATAATGGGTAATTATATCACAGAAAGCTCAAACCATCGCGCATGTGTTATGAGGATAGGATCCGAGCAACGACCTGTGGCCTCCATTCTTATGGGCTTTGAATTAGAGCTCTTATATCTCAGCGTACTTTCCGAGATGATCACATTACGGACACTTGTCGCTTTAGTTTTTTAACAGTCGTATACTAATATCTGTATACCATTGTGGTATGCCGAGTATGTAAATACAGTTTTCCTTTAAACCCTGTCTCTAATTGCCACTGACTTTTTTTAACAATTAACAATAAGTCCACACTGAGTTTTCAACATGTTTCAAAATACAGGGCTATTACAAATGATTGAAGCGATTTCATAAATTCACTGTAGCTCCATTCATTGACATATGGTCACGACACACTACAGATACGTAGAAAAACTCAAAGTTTTGTTCGGCTGAAGCCGCACTTCAGGTTTCTGCCGCCAGAGCGCTCGAGAGCGCAGTGAGACAAAATGGCGACAGGAGCCGAGAAAGCGTATGTCGTGCATGAAATGCACTCACATCAGTCAGTCGTAACAGTGCAACGACACTTCAGGACGAAGTTCAACAAAGATCCACCAACTGCTAACTCCATTCGGCGATGGTATGCGCAGTTTAAAGCTTCTGGATGCCTCTGTAAAGGGAATCAACGGGGCGGCCTGCAGTGAGCGAAGAAACGGTTGAATGCGTGCGGGCAAGTTTCACGCGTAGCCCGCGGAAGTCGGCGAATAAAGCAAGCAGGGAGCTAAACGTACCACAGCCGACGGTTTGGAAAATCTTACGGAAAAGGCTAAAGCAAAAGCCTTACCGTTTACAATTGCTACAAGCCCTGACACCCAATGACAAAGTCAAACGTTACAGGACACGTGTATCTGGACACGCTGGAAAATTGGCTCATGCCACAACTGGAGACCGACAGCGCCGACTTCATCTTTCCACAGGATGGTGCTCCACCGCACTTCCATCATGATGTTCGGCATTTCTTAAACAGGAGATTGGAAAACCGATGGATCGGTCGTGGTGGAGATCACGATCAGCAATTCATGTCATGGCCTCCACGCTCTCCCGACTTTACCCCATGCGATTTCTTTCTGTGGGGTTATGTGAAAGATTCAGTGTTTAAACCTCCTCTACCAAGAAACGTGCCAGAACTGCGAGCTCGCATCAACGATGCTTTCGAACTCATTGATGGGGACATGCTGCACCGAGTCTGGGAGGAACTTGATTATCGGCTTGATATCTGCCGAATCACTAAAGGGGCACATATCGAACATTTGTGAATGCCAAAAAAAACTTTTTGAATTTTTGTATGTATGTGGAAAGCATTGTGAAAATACCTCAAATAATAAAGTTATTGTAGAGCTGTGAAATCGCTTCAATCATTTGTAATAACCCTGTATATTTCTGAGTACTACTTCCAGGCAATGCTTGCACTATGCTCGGAAACACAGAAACAGATCAAAGGAGACAGTGTTTGAAGCCAGCTCGCACATGTCACCGTTGCACGGCGCTAGCGTATGTTTTATGTCATGTTGTGCCTCCCCGTGTGGCAGTATTGACTTTGTTGTACGAGGCATACCTGAGGCACGTAAGAGGAAAAAAAAATTCTGTATGACGTTCATGAGCCAAAGGACATTATAAACGCGATGGACAAAGAGAGATAAAAATTATACTTGCTTCCTTTATTTGTGGTATTTTATAATGCGCAGTAACACATTAATCCACATTTATTTTGCAACGGAACTCTTCCTTGTGTGTGTAAAAATTAAATTACAAACTCTTCACGAAATCCTTTGAGGTAGATTATTTCTGTGGGTTAATTGGAAGAGCACTAAAAATTTATGCAGTGTCATGCCACCTCAATGAGCCTGGAATCGTCTCACCTGTCTGTAAATCTTCTGAATCAAAGCTTCCTCCTGGGTATACTGGTCCCTTGCTTCAGCATTTCGCCTGATATTATGGAGGCAGTAAGCTTTAAGGGTGACAGTTCGCCTCTTCTCAGGTTGGAACGTTGGTTTCCGATAGACAAGAAAAACCGAATCTGTAATACTGAATGTCTTCTCCACAACCATTCTAGCTCTAGACAATCGGTAATTAAAAATTATTTCTTTTGAATCTTGATCATACTATATGTTTACGATTTTATAGTTCTATCCCGTAATGAAAAACACGAAGCCTTTGCCCTCCAGGCAAGCATTCAGTTTGTGGCAAATTCACTTTCTTTTTGTGAAGCAATTCAGTTATGGTCTCTTTCTTGCATACACCGCCATCTGCAATTCTTCTGAAATGCCAATATCTGGCTTCAGAAAGCTATAGCAGGCGTCAACGACAGCGAGCAATAAAACGCTTAGAGACCGTTTGTAATGGAACAACGCGCTCCCACTAGCAAAAGGGCACTGTAGGACTAAATGGTTCTCCTTCAGGTACCACCAGACGATAGGGAACTGCAGTATCTGTCACAAAACACATGTTACGTCACGCCAGTCGTTTTCATTAGCCGATATCCGGAAGGAAGAAATTTTATTTCAGGTATAGTAAGATTTGCCAGTGGAAGGACTTGATGACGAAGGGGAATTTGATGGGCCTTCTACATCAACACCTCTAGTGAAGAAAATGAGTGAGTGGGAAGAATTATACTAGTATGTCACTTCGCAACTACTATCAAAAGTACTGTAGAGACAAGAGGTAAAGGAACCAGATAACTGCGTAGCCTACTGTCAGTTTGTGGTAGCCACTCTTCGCTAACTTCCAGCAGTACTAAGCAGAAAGACTAATGGATAGCTAAATGAGATGTTGTAACAGCAGAATGCCACTATTCTGAGAGTATGGAATCATCTGCGTGTGTGGACGAGTCAGGTAATCAACTAGTGTTGTTTCATCTTCACCTTATCTTCCCCAGAAGATAACAGAGAGAAGACTGAAATACTGAATTCTGTTTTCCGAAATTAATTCAGCTAGGAACACCGTAACACTGTCCCAGCTTTCAATCATCGTACGAAGATCGAAATGGCAGATAAGCAATCACGAAATAGAAAAGCAACTACAATCGCTTAGTATTGGAAAGGCATCAGGGCCAGGTGAGATTCCTTTCAGATTCTACAAAGATCATGCGAAAGAACTTGCTCCCACTGTAGCGCAAGTTTATCGTAGATCGCTGGAGCAACGAAGCGTACGTAGCGCCTGGAAAAATGCGCAAGTCATTGCCGATTTCAAGAAGGATTGTAGAACACCAGAACTTAATTATAGGCCCAGAGCCTTGACGTCCATCTGTTGCAGAGTTGTAGAACATGATTTTAGTTCAAGAATTATGACGTTTTTGAGAACCGAAAATCTCCTCTCTAAGAATCAGCATGGATTCAGCAGAGATGTTGCGAAATGAAAATCCCCTCTATAAAAATCAACATGGATTCAGCAGAGATGTTTCTAAACACAGCTCGCTCTGTTTCTCCACGACATTCATAGAGAACTGTAGACATCGAGGCTCAGGTCCACGATGCGTTCGTTGACTTCAATAAGACATTTGGCCCTGTCCCTTACTGCCGTTTAGTATTAAAATACGATGTTATCGAGTACAGGACAGTAATTGCAACAGTTGAAGACTTTCTCGCAGACAGAACTCAGTACGTCGCCCTTAACAGAAAAAGAATCGACTGACGTTATGGCTATTTCCGAAAGTACCGACGGAGGTGTGTTAAGATCATTAGCGTCTGCATTGTACATAAATGGGTTAATAGAAAGTGTCGTATACTGTTTGCGGCTATTCGCATATGATACGGCTGTCTGTATCAAAGTAACAACGCTAGAAGACAGTATCGATTTGCACATACAACTTCAGAGGATTGATGAATAATGGTATAGACTGTGGCAGTTGATTGTGAACGTAAATACATGTAACATACTTTCAATATGTAGGAAAAGAAATCCACTATGTTCACCTACACCATCGATGACAAATTGCTGGTAACAAATGCTCAAACGGTGTGAAATCTTATGGGACTTAACTGCTAAGGTCATCAGTCCCTTAGCTTGCACACTACTTAACCTAAATTATCCTAAGGACAAACACACACACACCCTCATGCTGGTAACAGTCTACAGTAAAAAAACATCTTCAAGGAACTATCCAGAGCGCCCTTAAGTGGACTGATACATAGAACAAACAGTAGGAATATCTGATGCAAGACTGGGATTCACAGGGAGAACATAAGAAAATTTAACACATCCACGAAGGAAGTGACTTACGAGGCGTTTGTTCGACTGATTCTGAAGTATTGTTAGTCAATATTGGATCCTTACTGGAGAGAACTGACAGAAGACACAGAGAAGATCCAGCGAAGAGCTGCGCGTTTGGTCACCGGTTTACTACTGAAATTTCGAAGGAGCGCGTTCCGGGGAAGATCTGACAGCATATTGCTTCTATCCACATACATCTCGCGAAATGACTATGACGAGAAAATTCGAGAAATTACAGCCAATACAGAGGCTTACCGTCAATCATTTTTTCCCATGCGCCATTCGCAAGAGGAACGGGGTAGGCGGTAGAAGTACCCTTCGTCACACACCATTAGGCAGCTTGCGGAGTATGATGTACATGCAGATGTAGACGTAATTTAATAGCCAACTTAGAATGTGGATATACAGTAGAGGAAATTGTTTCTTTATAATTTATCTCAAGGTATTTCTATATTTATTTATTTTTATTTACATGTCTAGTTCCGTAGGACCAGATTGAGGAGCAAATCTCCATGGTCATGGAACGTGTCAGTACATGAAATTACAACATAAAAGTAATAAAACATAAAATGTTTAAGAACCCACAAAAGTTAAGCCATAAGTTTAAGTAAACGCAATCAACACTACAACATAAGAATCAACTTAATTTTTCAAGGAACTCCTCAGCAGAGTAGAAGGAGTGACTCATGAGGAAACTCTCCAGTTTCAGTTTGAAAGCGCGTGTATTACTGCTACGATTTTTCAGTTCTTGTGGTAGCTTATTGAAAATGGATGCAGCAGTAAACTGCACACATTCCTGCACGGGGGGTATGGAAGTGCGATCCAAATGCAGATTGGATTTCTGCCGAATATTAACGGAGTGAATGCTGCTAATTCTTGGGAAGAAAGTGACATTGTCAACAAGAAACTATAATAAATAATATATATATTGAGAGGGCAATGTCAAAATACACAGACTAATGAACAGGGGTCGACAAGTGGTTCGTGATCTTACACCACTTATTGCCCGAACTGCTCTTTTCTGAGCCAAAGATATCCTTTTAGAACGGGGAGAGTTAACTAAAAATATAATACTATACGACAAAAGCGAATGAAAATAAGCAAAGTAGACTAATTTTCGTGTCTAACGATCACTTACCTCAGATAACATTCAAACAGTAAAAATAGCAGCAATAATTCTTTGAACAAGATCCTGATCGTGGGCTTTTTCACGACAGTTTATTATCTATCTGAATACCTAAAAATCTGATCTATTCAGTTTCACTAATCGTATGCACATCCTGTGAAATTAAAATGGCAGATTTTGTTGAATTGTTTATTAGAAACTGTAAAAACTGAGTCTTATTGTTGAGACATGGTATTTACTGGTATTAAGGAAACGCGGAAGGGAGGACCCACCAACACAACCTGTTTATTTAACAATATATAATCATAAATTTGTTTTATTTACAAATTAACAAATTTGTGAAATAAATAAGCTTTGCAAGAGAAATCAAACCAAGATGACAATAATTACAAGGGCCCGGACCTGCAGCCCTCCGCAAGAATCAACGGGTCCGTACAAAGGCCATCTGGGACGTGAAGGCCTGGGAGGGTGGACTACCGATGGCAACCTTAGCGAAGTGTAGCCCATACCCGTGACATAGGGACAGTAGAACCGAGGGAAGAAACAAATCGTTCCCAACATATCCGTTTGCTCTGTTTGATTAAATAACGGGCGTTAGCGCCAAGGCGCTTAAAGGTAATAAGGCTGGCAACAGATGGGTGCCTCTTAACATGTTGCAAAGTTCGACGGCGATCACGGATGGCAATGGCAATGGCCGTACTTCACCACGGGACTTGGCGGCGGCGAAATGGTCCAGATGAGCGCGGCACAGCAAGGCTAGCAAGCACGAACAATCGCGTCAGACACGTCACGTAGGACGTCATCAATACAACCCAACAAAGAGGGAGAAAACACGACCTGTGCAGTGTATAGAGGCCAATCGGCGCGTTGGAAAGACAAACGAGGTAACCTGTCCATCCGGGAGCGGGAAGGGATAGAGAGAACCAATGGGAAATTGTTACTATCACAAAGGTCGTCGTGTGGCGACCAGTGTAATGAAGAGAGGACAGAGGGAGAAGAAATATCAATGGAAGAAAAGGTACCATGACCGGCACTGAAATGAGTAGGGAAGCCATAATTAAGAAGGCACAGCCGGCCGAAGTGACCGAGCGGTTAAAGGCGCTACAGTCTGGAACCGCACGACCGCTACGGTCGCAGGTTCGAATCCTGCCTCGGGCATGGATGTGTGTGATGTCCTTAGGTTAGTTAGGTTTAAGTAGTTTACGTTCTAGGGGACTTATGACCACAGCAGTTGAGTCCCATAGTGCTCAGAACCATTTGAACCAAGAAGGCACAAGTCGTGGTCTGTAATAAACTGATCTGAGAGAAGACCTCGTCTAGATGGAAATGCACTGCCCCACAAGGGATGATGAGCATTAAAATCCCCGAGAATGAAGAAGGGAGGAGGAAGTTGCTGAAGAAGGGCAGTTAAGGCAGCAGGTGTAAGAGTCCTGTCAGGAGGGAGATAAAGATTGCAAACCGTGACCTCAGAGTCCAGGTGGTCCCGAACAGCAACCGCTTCCAATGTAGTTTGGAGAGGAATCCACATGCTAGTAATGTGTGTACGGACCAACGTGCAAACGCCACCAGAAGCCCGCAGGGTCCGATCTAATTTCGACAGAAAACACGGAACCCACAGAGGGTCGGTGAGTGATTATCAGTAAAATGAGATTCCTGTAGAACCACACAAGCGGCAGAGTAAGACGAAATAAGGGATTTCAATTCCGGAAGGTGGCGGTAGTATCCATTACAACTCCAATGGATAACCACAGAACGATGATTTAAATGGGGGTTGAACAGGCTACAGCCAGTCATATCGCTGGGTCACCACCCGTCACTGACAAGGAGGGGGCGACATCCATGAACGACAGGTCAAAATCTGGTTGTGAAGCCGGGGATGGGACCTCTGGTGATACCAGAGGCCCTTTGTCCCAGGACTTATCTTTCTTCTCCTTTTCCGGTTGACATCGAAGAGGGCTGTGTGGCATAAAAGAGCCAGCTGTAGCAAGATCAGGAACAGAAGGAGACCGGGCGACCTGGGGGCCGACAGACCGCGGCTCTCGCGGTCGTCACGTGGCAGCAGACCTTTGGCGTGGAAGGTGCCAGGAAGGGGCATCCCAGGAGGGGCGCCCTTGACCAGCAGATGCCGAAGGAGTGGGACACTTCACCGGATGGGGAGGGGGAGCAGCGCCCAGAGGAGAAGGTGTTGGGGAGGGGGGAGGAGAGGGGTCCGAGACTGGGGTAAGGAAGGGGGAGGAAGGGGTGAAGATGTAACTAAAGCATAACTAGACGTCATGGACGCAGGGTGAAGACGTGTATACTTACGAGTCTCTGTGTAGATTAAACGATCAAGGGACTTATACTCCTGTATCTTCTTTTCCTTCTTATATACTGGGCAATCTGGTGAACGTGGAGAATGATTGCCATGACAACACACACAGGAGGGGGGACACAGGGACTCCCCTCATGGAGTGGACGTCCACAGTCACCAGAGAGGGGCCTGCGAACTGCGGGAAGACGTGTCCAAAACGCAGGCACTTAAAAGACCTCATAGGAGGTGGGATGTACGGCTTCACATCACAGCGATAGACCATAATCTTAACTTTCTCAGGTAGGGTATCCCCTTCAAAGGCCAGGATAAAGGCGCCAGTATCAATGCGATTGTCCTTAGGACTCTTCTGAACACGTCAAACAAAGTGAACACCCCGCCGTCCGAGATTGTCCCGAAGTTCCTCATCGATTTGAAGGATGAGGTCCCTGTGTAAAATTACACCTTGTACCATATTTAGAGACTGGTGGGGGGGGGGGGGGGTAATTGACACAGGAATTGTGCCAAGATGGGTACAGGCACGAAGGGCCACAGACTGGGCAGCTGAAGTAGTTTTGATCAGCAACAAACCCGACCACATCTTGCTCAGCGTGTCCACTTCGCCAAACTTGTCTTCAATGTTTTCCACAAAGAATTAAGGTTTGGTATTGGTGAAAGTATCCCCATCAGTCCTGGTGCAAACCAGATAGCGGGGTAAACGCTTTGCCCCTAGCTGACAGGACTGACTGTCTTCCCAGGGGGTAGCCATGGAAGGGAAGGCCGAAGGAGCAGGAGAAGCAGCACCAGAAGAATCAGTTCCACGCAGAGAGACGGCCACAGAAGAACAGCCAGAGTTATGGACCCATATGCATTTGCATAGCGTTGACCCACTCCGATCAGGGTCTCTCCTCACGGGTGCCACCCAGCCACAGCAAGGACTGTCTGGCACTGCGGCCATTGCCGGGAGTTCCGATGCTCCAGGATGACGAGCAACCACTCCAAGGCTTGCATGAGGAGGTCACAGCTCAGGTATCAAAAGTGTAATCCCTGTGTATTCAGGGGGCTCAACCAAAAGGGTACATAGCGACCCCACCACACGGGCTGGCTACCGTGCTGGCTATGCACCCTAGCATCAGACAATGACGTGAAAGAAAAGGTGGAATGAACTAGGAGAGCACACGTCGGAGACACTAGGTAAGGTGCTCTTCCCCAAATGGCTCACACTATGGAAGAGAAATTTAGTAATGAAGGTCAAACCCCAGAGGGGGACCAGGGATGCCACAGTGAGGTGATTACGCAAGAAAGCCAAATTGGAAAACCAACATAACCTGGAGGATAGCGGGGGCCAACATATGCAAAGACACCAAGAGAGGGAGAGGAGATGACGAGGGGGAAGGAGCAAGGAGGGGAAGGGGAAGGAAAAGCAGCCCTGGAAGGAAGGAAGGCTGCAATAGCTCGGGGCCCCATGCTCGCCACGCACGTATCCACAAAAGTGTTGTGGACCCCGTGGGGGGAGAGCCGACCGAGTAAAACTCTGAGGGTCGGATACAAACCAGAAAATTATTAGGAGGTCGGGTAGACAATGACACCAATCGCCACGAAGATTATGGAATGTTACTCCCCTTTATCAGTCAGTAAGCAGCTCCGTGGATCCACGGTGCGTCGCGGCGGTTACTAAGTGGTAACGATGACAGCCAGATAGAAGGGGGCAGTCAGGCCACGAGCGGTCGTCTGACACGAATGTTACCAACCAACTGACGGGATGTCGGCCTGCTGCTTGTAGTCGACGCTGACCCCGGTGAAGTACTGCGGTATCTTCGCTCTGCGGAAGCCCTTCTTGCGCAGCTCGGGGCTTCGGCGGCTCGGACCTCGGGACCGCCTCTTGTCGCGATGCTACCGCCAATCTCCAAACTTGGTGTCTCCTCCTTCGGGCCAGCGAACTGGTACGTCCTAGTCTGAACTAATTTCACCAAGTTTGTATCTTCTACGTCCTTTTCAAAGTGAACTGAATAAAGGAATCTAAATAAAATAGTCAATATGATTCATTAAAGTTAACTAGTCAGTAATTTCGCATCTATTACTAGATCATATTACATATATCCATCCACAGAAACCACCTTATCTGAAATTTGCTTGTTTACTTAAACTTTCAAGGTTTACTATGGTGGCACTTACAATTGCAGAGTACTTTGTTATTATTACAATTGCATTTGTTTGTTGTGTAGTTTCTCATGCAACTGCATTTCACAAAGCCTTGGCCTGCTCCAACAGTCTGTTTTGTGGCTGCAGTCCTTGAAGATATTTCAATAACCTGTTTAATATCTCCCACATCTAAAAATTTCTGAATCGAGACGTCGAAATCAGTTCTAAAAATATAAAAAAGAAGTTAAAAAAATGTTTTTAATATTTTATTACAAAAAATTATGGAAAATTTCAATAAAATTATACCTGCATTAATGTTTTTGAAGTACACCATGTTCGCCGCCAACTTTGTAGAGGCCCTCATTATTCTTTTGAAGTATTACTCCAATTATGTTTCGAAGGTCACCTCTGCCTTTACATCTGGAATAGGTATCGTTGCGTTGTCTCTACTGTCAGCTGTTGGATGGGATTCGTCAGAAGAAGCTTTCATTCTTTTAGCTTGTCTTTTTAAATTTTCTGTCGCAATTTTTCTACCATTTTGAATATCGTTTGTGTCCATTTTCACAATGTTATCATAATCACTGTCTTCGTACTGTTCGGTATTGCTGTCATCTTCGATTACCTTCTTCAGGTCATCTTCACCTGAATAACATTTATGATTTCTTGAGGCAACGAGGAAGTGGAAAGTCCTACTCTAGGTTCTATTCCGACTAATGCTTTGTAACTCTAGGTTCGGTTCCGAATAATGCTTTGCAAGATGATTCCTTTATGTCAAGAGTGGTACGCTCGATTTTCCATGAATTGGACATACGTTAATCCGTCCGACCACTTCGTCGAACTGTTGTCCTTTAACCAAGAAATTGTCATATTTTCAATGTCTTGGTTCGCACGTTCAGCAGAACACTGACTTTGGCTGTGCCTTTGTTTTCCATGCACAATTTCCAGTTCTGACCAAAGCTTTGCGAGTTCACTTATAACATTATTGACAAATTCTCACCTGTTATCAGACTGAAGAATACACGGCGCCCCTACAGTTAGGAACATGTCATTCAAATGGTAGCCACTTCTGCAGCCCTATATGATGTTCACGAACGAAGGAGAACAAATTTTGTGAGATAGTCTCGGTAAACTAGAATGAATTTTAAATTCCCGTTTGGTTGTGTTTGAAAATCAATCAAATCGATTTAGCATCTGCTCTTCAGCCCTCTTTTCTTTTTTGTCTTCTTTTATTAACAAACATCACACATTGATAAATAAAGACATATCATTTCCCATGTGATGTTGGTATATTTTTTTGATGTCTCGGCAAACAACCTATCGCTTCCACCATGACCCACAGCTACATGAGCTACGTCAATCACATCATGAATTTCATCAGCTGGAACCCTTCACACCGTGTAGTGAGTTTTTTCATGTCACCAATTTTCAAAACAGCAAATCGTTTCAGTCTTTTTTTTTTTAATAATGTTCTTTTTTTCCAACATTTCCGCGTCTTCTAATTGTTTAACCAAATCCGCATATTCGTCTACTGATAACACAATATAATGAGAAGATTTTTTTCCTCCAGAAACTTTTCTCTCCACAGCTTTTGATTGGCTTGTCAACTACACAATGGCTCATCCATGATGAAACGCTTCACAATAATTATACTGTGATTATAATAAAATCTTTCAAACTCAAAATACCGTTGAAAACAAAGAACCGTGCAAGGGAAGAGCGGCTGAGAGGCGCGAGGGGCTAGCCAGAGATGATTTGGGGATTCCCCGTTCGTACAGCCAGCGATATGCCTTCCGACTAGGCCAAATTAGTTCAGACTAGAACGTACCAGTGTTTCCTAAATCATGTAAATTCTAACTAGGGTAAACCGATTCGACCTAGGCTAAACTGTTTTATCCTATCGGTAACAGGATGAACGAGTTTGACCTAGGCGAAATTAGTTCATCCTAAAATCGGGTTTGGCCGGTAACATATACAGAGTGAGTCACCTAACGTTACCGCTGGATATATTTCGTAAACCACATCAAATACTAACGAACCGATTCCACAGATCGAACGTGAGGAGAGGGGCTAGTGTAATTGTTTAATACAAACCATACAAAAATGCACGGAATTATGTTTTTTAACACAAACCTATGTTTTTTCAAATGGAACCACGTTAGTTTTGTTAGTACATCTGAACATATAAACAAATACGTAATCAGTGCCGCTTGTTGAATTGTAAAATGTTAATTACATCCGGAGATATTGTAACCTAATGTTGACGCTTGAAACATTGTCCTCACTTCATTGCAGGGGCCCAAACAGCTGCAACATACATCGCGTTTCTACAGAATGATCTGCCAACGTTGCTCGAAAATGTCCCAATGGAAACGCGTCGACGTATGTGGTATCAGCATGATGGTGCACCTGCACATTCCGCAAACAACACTAGGCTGACCCTTGACAGGATGTTCGACGGGCGTTTCATAGGACGTGGAGGACGCATAAATTGGCCAGCCCGTTCTCCTGATCTTACACCTCTGGAGTTCTTCCTATGGGGTACGTTAAAGGAGAATGTGTACCGTGATGTGCCTACAACCCCAGAGGATATGAAACAACGAATTGTGGCAGCCTGCGGCGACATTACACCAGATGTACCGCGGCGTGTACGACATTCATTACGCCAGAGATTGCAATTGTGTGCAGCAAATGATGGCCACCACATTGAACATCTATTGGCCTGACATGTCGGGACACACTCTATTCCACTCCGTAATTGAAAACGGAAACCACGTGTGTACGTGTACCCCACCCCTCATGGTAATGTACATGTGCGTCAGTGAAAAAGACCAATAAAAAGGTCTTAGCAAGTGGACGTAATGTGCTGTTCCAGTCTCTTCTGTACCTAAGGACCATCACCGTTCCCTTTGGATCCCTACGTAATTCGATGCTCTCCGATAGACACGATCGAACAGCGGAGGAGTGGTACTCAAGCGTCAACTTTAGGTTACAATATCTCCGGATGTAATTAACATTTTACAATGCAACAAACGGCACTCATTACGTATTTGTTTATATGTTCAGATGTGCTAACAAAACTAACGGGGTTCCATTTAAAAAAACGTAGGTTTGTGTTAAAAAACATACTTTCGTGCATTTTTTTATGGTTTGTAGTAACCAATTACACTAGCCCCTCTCCTCACGTTCGGTCTGTGGAATCGATTCGTCAGTATTTGATATGGTTTACGAAATACGTCCAGAGGTAATGTTAGGTAACTCACCCTGTATATCCGCAAGCAAAGAACTTCTGAGGGCACAACCCACAGATACCACCTCTTCTGCAAAGATATTGGTAACGAGGCCGCAAGAGGGATAGTCGATACTACCCTTGAGCTAGTGGCGCCATACAGAACGATCTACTAACTTAATGGCACCACGGCTCAACTGTGATTTAGGGTCAGTTTATTTTCTACAAGCCATGAATTTTTGTCATGAACTGCACTATTTGAAACCGAGCCAGTGTTGCACACAACATCCTTTACTTCCAAGTTAGTGTCATCAGCAAATAGATATACATTAGAAATACCCGTAATACTAGAGGGCATATCATTTATATAAGCAAGTAACAGGAGAATAATATACATGTTTAACAATGTTTCCTTAATTATCTTCACATAATCCCTCAGGTGATCCACAAACTTTACGTACTGTGCTTCGGAATGTGAAGTCACGTACAAAATGCAATATGCAAGGGAAAAAAAACTGCAAGTCTGTTTGACTGGATTTGCTTTTCTGAAATGCGTGTTCCTTTTTCTTTTTTTTAAAAAAAGGGAATGAGGTTACCATATCTAAGAATATTTTGAAGTCGATGGTTGACATCCGAGTGAGGTTTCGGAAACCAGAAGCGTCGATCACGACCAACTACTGTAGCAGATTACTTCAGCCGGCTCTTCTACTGCATGTTTTCGTCCAGCAACGATGACGACACCTTTCTTTTTGTTTGGGTGAATCTTCGAGTATTAATAGTGCAGCACCACACAGCATTGCCGTTCCATCGCCGCTAGACATAACGTAGCAGACGATACGAAAACAATACAAGAATTAGCTTTGCAGACGATAGGAAAACAATGCGGGAAGTAACTTAGCAGACGATGCGAATAGTCTACTAGAAATTTTTGCACCACTTCGGGCAGAGACCTTAAAAATAAACAAAGTTTGAAACATGTTGCGAAACACTGCAGGGAACATGTTTGTAACAGATACGCATCTCCAGTGGCTGTGTTTACATATCTTTAAAAAATGGTTCAAATGGCTCTGAGCACTATGGGACTTAACAGCGGAGGTCATCAGTCCCCTAGAACTTAGAACTACTTAAACCTAACTAACCTAAGGACATCACACACATCCATGCCCGAGGCAGGATTCGAACCTGCAACCGTAGCAGTCACGCGATTCCAGACTTAAGCGCCTAGAACCGCACGGTCACACCGGCCGGCATATCTTTAAAAGCCTCTCTTCTGCAGCGTAGCAAGTGCAGGTTCTCACTGTTAGGCCGGTATTACAATATTAAATTTCTTTGTCAAAGATGTGATCAAATATTCCGTCAAATATATTTGACAAAGATCTTTGATGTAGTATTTTCGTCAAAGTTCAAGATGGCTGACAACAACAACTTGTTATTAACTGCAGCAGGGGGGGGGGGGGGGGGGGAAGGAAACATAGCTGGGTGAAGCCGTGGGTTTTACGACGACACGATAAAAGCATTCAACAAAACTTGTTACGTATGCTTATAGTGAAGGATGTGAACTCATACATCAATTACTTAAGAATGGATCAGCATACATTTCTGTATGTGCTCAATGAAGTGTATCCTCATCGTCATATCACAAAGCACAATATTCACTTAAGAACTGCTATATCTGCAGAAGACAGGCTCACTGTAACACTCAGATTCCTTGCTACAGCAGAGGGTTAGCTTAGGTTAGGTTAGGTTAGGTTAGGCCAGGTCTCCAATATTCGTAATCTATATTTGTATTCAGCGTGCCTCACGTTGTAAAGCGCCTCATCAGCTTCATACATCTCTATTAATTTTGTAGTTGTCGGCACACACCAATTGTATTTACCCGCAATGTTTATAAAAACACTACAGACGACATAATGCAGCGATGCTAGCGCTCCATGTGGTAGCATGTCACACTGCAGTGAACAGAAGACAAGCGACTTCTTTGATCAAATCTACTGCGAGGACCTAGATTTGATCAAATATTGGACGACATTTGACAAAGTTCCCTATTACACCATCAAATACATTTGACAAAGATATTGGCCAAAGATATTTGACAAAGAAATTAGGTAGTGTAATACCGGCCTTACAGATATGTCCCCCACCCTACCGTCAGCTTGTGCTGATCACTTGTCGCTGTGCTGAGCCACATGCGCTTGTCCTGGTGTCAGAATGAACCGTGTCATGATGCTAAAAACCCTCCTACTTGCATTCTTTCGTAACTCTCTATCTACTGTGCTTAAGGCGTCTCTTTATGACTTCTGATGAAATACACAAAATGGAAATAAATAAAGGCGTTAACTGTGTGATTGAGATATCACCATTTCCTATAAATTTCTATTCTGCTTGTGCCATGCATTCTAAGAGCCTACGCCAATAGACAGTCATTCTCTGATGTTTGTGTTCTTAGCGCAGTGGTCGACACATTCGTTAATGCTGGCAAGTGTTCGCTTTCCTTGTGTAAACTTTACTATGTCTCAATTTCTTATCATGCGGTCCACGTTTAATTCCTGCAGTTTTATTTGTATATCAATCGCTAATAAATCATTATCATTGCAGATAATGGCACTCTGTATGTGTATAGGCCGGCCGCTGTGGCCGATCGGTTCTAGGCGCTTCAGTCTGGAACCGCGCGACCACTACGGTCGCAGGTTCGAATCCTGCCTCGGGCATGGATGTGTGTGGTGTCCTTAGGTTAGTTAGGTTTAAGTAGTTCTAAGTTCTACGGGACTGAAGACCTCGGATGTTAAGTCCCATAGTGCTTAGAGCCATCTGAACCTATAACCAATATGGTTGTCTACTATGGCTCCCTCCTTGTCTTCTCCAACAATTGCACTGATATCTTCCACTATACTTCTCCAACAACTTAGATTTTCATCCATGACTCGCGTTACATCTCCTCGATGAGTTGATGGTCATGCTGTGCGGCTAATATATTACACCTAAATAATCAAAAGATCCGTTTGCGTTCATTGCGATCATACTACGGTAACTGTCCCTCGCATGTTTCATACCAGCAACACAGTGTTGTACTTCTTTCATTGTAATTGTTCCCCTTTCAACTGCCTATCTGTATCGTCCGTTACAAAAAGTTCTTAAATTCCAGATACTAATTCATACTTTTCCATTTGTTGTATATGTTTTCTCATGTTGTCCTCCCCAGAGATCCGAAGAGAGGACTACTTTAACCTCGGACGCTAATTTAACATGGTAAGTATCTATCGTACTTACAAAGAACGTAAAAGGTGCTGATGTGGGCTCTTTCCTTTTCTCACCACCTATCGTATCTTTTCCAACATCTATAAGATTTAGTTACAGCTATCTCTGATATTTAGCCAGCCAGCTTCTGTACATATCGATTTGATGTGTCTGTAAGCATAAGCACTGCATCGGAAAGATTGTCTTAGGTGAACCGTCCGTCTTTAGCCACAGACATGCATTACTCGACTGGCAAAGATGCAGCTTTACTGAAGCCTGATATTTGATGATGTATTGTATTGTATTGTAACCGGAGACCTAGAAACGACGGAGAGGCTCCGTCCCCGCCGCAGCCGCAGTGGTCCACAACCCCACGACGACTACCGCAGTCCACTTCACCCCTCCGCCGCCCCACATCGAACCCAGGGTTAATGTGCGGTTCGGCCCCCGGTGGACCCCCCCCCCCCCCCCCAGGGAACGTCTCACAGCAGACGAGTGTAACCCCTATGTTTGCGTGGTAGAGTAATGGTGGTGTATGCGTACGTGGGGAACTTGTTTCCGCAGCAATCGCCGACCTAGTGTAACTGAGGCAGAATAAGGGGAACCAGCCCGCATTCGCCGAGGCATATGGAAAACCGCCTAAAAACCATCCACAGACTGGCCGGTTCACCGGACCTCGACACAAATCCGCCGGGCTTGGTGATGCAGGATGGCGGCGTTATAAAGTTCGCATATTGTACTACCAAGATTTTCTGGAACCAAATGGCGCTGTCTTTACAATGTAGTGTAATATCACAAGAACCCTCAAATCAACAAAGACATTTGTTCTCAATGACTAGCACGCCCTAATTATAGAAGCACTATCAGAATGAGTTTACTATTCGAAGAAAAGCCAAAGTTGATCAAAACTGATTGAAAACAAAGCATTAAGCTACGTCTGTTAGAACTAGATTTATGTAACACCCTAAAATGTACAGAAACTATTTAATCATTGCCAGTATTTCAGATAAAACAAACTGTAATATAATTATTTAGGATTACATACAGCACAAAGGCAAATATACGTAAGATGTTTCTAGTTATTCTCGGATTGTGACATGTTCCTTTCCTTCTATCTCCCGTCTGTTGTACGAGAAATTATAACCAAACACTATGCATGTAATAACAATTTTGTCAAAACTCTGAATGTAACGTATTTACATCAGTTCATCCACACGTCTTACGACTGTTGTATCAGTAAATAAACAGATTTTTACACGTCCTTTGCGCTCGCTGCCATATTGCTATAATAAAGTGCTGGCTTTGGTAACTCCAACGATACTGTATATGTGGTATTGCCAGTTTATTACTGTATCTCTGTGCCTTTATCCAGTCACATGCTGTGGCGATAGAGATTGCAATGTTCTTCTTGCTCATAATGAAATCAGCCAGTATACAGGGCAAGTCACTAACTATTGCCACCAAGAGCAACTCCGAAAGTATGATAGGAACTGAAAAGTTGTTCGTACAAAATATGCATGGGACAGCGGCGGCCATAATATGACGTTAGCTTTTTTTTTCTTTAGATGGGGTCGCATCAGAGAGATGAAGGTCAACTTTGTTTTTTTTAAATGGGATACTATAGCTTGGTTCGTATTTTCCCATTGCGGCTATCGATATGAATCTAGTGTTGTGTAACTGTTCTTTGAATGTCAACGAAAGTCAAAAAGGTGACATGAACGTCCGTTTACAGAAGTGACGATCATTGGTATCAATGCAGTGCTGCAATCTTCTTATCATGGATTGGATGGTATTCCTTATCACTTTGGCACTTATCTAAGCACATGCTGTGGCAATACTCTCTAGTATATAGTGCAAATAGTACATATTCGCAGAGTACGGTGTATCCATCTAACGTGCCACTGACATGTAATCACCATTCGACGGTATCGCAATACAACACTAATAGGAACCATAAGACTAGTATCGTCGAATCAAGCGAATATGAATGATGTATGATTCTCATTTTCGGAGAATGGCAATGAAATTCAGTGAGATTAGAGACTTATACGCTGAAAGATATGCTCAACGTACTCACCCTACACGTCGTACATTTAAATATGTATATGGTAAATTGAGAGCAACCGGATCTTTAACGCATCAGAAACACATCCGGCAAAGGAAAGTTACCTAACGATGAAACGGAAATTGGAATTCCTGTCACTGTAGTTAGAGATCTTTGTGTTAGTTCGTGTAAATCGCAAGAGAATCTGCATGAGCCAGAGTAGTGTTGTTCGTGTTCTACATCGCCATAAATATCATCTTTACAATATGACTCGCCACCAAGAATTATCTGGTACGGTGGATTGTATGCGTAGCATTGAATTCTGTCGATGGGCTCAACTTAAGATTCAGAGGGATGGCACATTTATTAATTTGATTTTATTTACTGACGAGGCTTCATTCACGAACCGTGGTAATGTTAATTTGCATAACATGCTTTACTGGGCAGCTGAAAATCCATGTTGGCTGTGGCAAGTTGCACACCAAAAACCGTGATCGGTGAATGTATGGTGTGGGAGTCTGGAGGACAGAATTATAGGCCCCTATTTCTCCGAAGGAAATCTTAATAGTAGGAAGTACACGACATTCCTGCAAGAAACATTAGGTATGTTATTTGGAAGAAATAGCTTTGGGAACAAGGAACAGAATGTTGTATCAACACGATGGGGGTCTGGCACGTTTTTCGCTGGTGGCTAGAAATGAGTTGCAGAGACAATTCCCAAATCGTTGGATTGGACATGGAAGAGATGTGTCGTGGCCGTCTCGTTCACCAGACTTGACACCTCTGGATTTTTTCTAGTGGGGATTCGTAAAAGACATTGTTTATAAAGACGTTCCAACTATACCTCAAGATATGCAAGAGAGAATTGTCAGAGCATGCGATTCGATAAGTGCCGATGTGATATGAAATACCACTCAATCCATGATAAGAAGATTGCAGCACTGCATTGATACCAATTGTCATCACTTCGAACACTTTCTGTAAATCGACGTTCGTGCCACCTTTGTGACCTTCATTGACCTTACTGTTACACATCATTGGATTCGTCTCGATAGCCGCTCTCAGAAAATAAGTACCAAACTATAGCATCCGATTTAAAAAAATAAAAAATATACTGATGTCCTTCATATCTCTGAAGCGACCCCACCTAGCAACAGAAAATCAACGTCATATTATGGTCGCCGTTGCCCCATGCAACTTTTGTCCCACCAACGTTTCAGCTCCTATCATATTATCGGAGTTACTCTTGGTGGCAACTGTTAGTGACTAACCCTGTATTAGCACTGCAATCGCTGGAGAGTCAGTTTATGAATCCTGGAATGTTGACGTGTGCTTTGTTTTGAAGCTGCCCTCTGGTAGAACATACTATCCTGATGGAATGACATTTGCCAGATGGAGAGCAACGATGGTGGATAATTCATATGACGACCAGGATAACCAGTAAGAAAATTTCAAGTTATTTTATTGTGCTGAATTCTGTGCTGCAGTTTGATGCGTGTTAGGTCGTTACTAAGTACTTTTTCGCGTGCTGGTGTTCAGTTACGCGTATTCACGTGTAATGGCATAGTCTGTGAGGCGGCGCGAATTTATCAAACATTGAGAAGCTGTTTCTGCCGCATCCTATGTCTGTTCATTTCATTCCATGTTGTTCGATTCCTCAGTACTAAGTTTTATGAGAAAGAAAAGATGAGTTAGATGAAATCGGACTGTCTTTCCGAGAACAGAAGTTGGCTCTAAACTATAATTTGTCAATTTTTTGAAGAGCAAGACGTTAATTTCTAACAGCATGTGTTGCCCAATCATTTGCAGAGAGTTCATTATCTTCGTTTTGTTTTGTTTTGCTTAAATGTATTGAACATACGGCGCTGCCATTTCGTCAATTTAACAAGGGGAGGCCACGACGTTTGGACGCGGATTTACTTCAGACTTCGTACACTCGTAGTACTTCATAAGGACAGCAAAATGTGTAAGCAGTAGCGCGTACTTCTCAAGCGTTACTGAGAAAATCGAAGGATAATTTCGGTCGTCGAATCGTCATATACACTCCTGGAAATGGAAAAAAGAACACATTGACACCGGTGTGTCAGACCCACCATACTTGCTCCGGACACTGCGAGAGGGCTGTACAAGCAATGATCACACGCACGGCACCAGGAACCGCGGTGTTGGCCGTCGAATGGCGCTAGCTGCGCAGCATTTGTGAACCGCCGCCGTCAGTGTCAGCCAGTTTGCCGTGGCATACGGAGCTCCATCGCAGTCTTTAACACTGGTAGCATGCCGCGACAGCGTGGACGTGAACCGTATGTGCAGTTGACGGACTTTGAGAGAGGGCGTATAGTGGGCATGAGGGAGGCCGGGTGGACGTACCGCCGAATTGCTCAACACATGGGGCGTGAGGTCTCCACAGTGCATCGATGTTGTCGCCAGTGGTCGGCGGAAGGTGCACGTGCCCGTCGACCTGGGACCGGACCGCAGCGACGCACGGATGCACGCCAAGACCGTAGGATCCTACGCAGTGCCGTAGGGGACCGCACCGCCACTTCCCAGCAAATTAGGGACACTGTTGCTCCTGGGGTATCGGCGAGGACCATTCGCAACCGTCTCCATGAAGCTGGGCTACGGTCACGCACACCGTTAGGCCGTCTTCCGCTCACGCCCCAACATCGTGCAGCCCGCCTCCAGTGGTGTCGCGACAGGCGTGAATGGAGGGACGAATGGAGACGTGTCGTCTTCAGCGATGAGAGTCGCTTCTGCCTTGGTGCCAATGATGGTCGTATGCGTGTTTGGCGCCGTGCAGGTGAGCGCCACAATCAGGACTGCATACGACCGAGGCACACAGGGCCAACACCCGGCATCATGGTGTGGGGAGCGATCTCCTACACTGGCCGTACACCACTGGTGATCGTCGAGGGGACACTGAATAGTGCACGGTACATCCAAACCGTCATCGAACCCATCGTTCTACCATTCCTAGACCGGCAAGGGAACTTGCTGTTCCAACAGGACAATGCACGTCCGCATGTATCCCGTGCCACCCAACGTGCTCTACGAGGTGTAAGTCAACTACCCTGGCCAGCAAGATCTCCGGATCTGTCCCCCATTGAGCATGTTTGGGACTGGATGAAGCGTCGTCTCACGCGGTCTGCACGTCCAGCACGAACGCTGGTCCAACTGAGGCGCCAGGTGGAAATGGCATGGCAAGCCGTTCCACAGGACTACGTCCAGCATCTCTACGATCGTCTCCATGGGAGAATAGCAGCCTACATTGCTGCGAAAGGTGGATATACACTGTACTAGTGCCGACATTGTGCATGCTCTGTTGCCTGTGTCTATGTGCCTGTGGTTCTGTCAGTGTGATCATGTGATGTATCTGATCCAAGGAATGTGTCAATAAAGTTTCCCCTTCCTGGGACAATGAATTCACGGTGTTCTTCTTTCAATTTCCAGGAGTGTATATATATATATATATATATATATATATATATATATATATATATATATATATATATATATATATTCAGCGTCGCCGTTTTATATATACAGGGTGTTTCAAAAATGACCGATATATTTGAAACGGCAATAAAAACTAAACGAGCGGCGATAGAAATACACCGTTTGTTGCAATATGCTTGGGACAACAGTACATTTTCAGGCAGACAAACTTTCGAAATTACAGTAGTTACAATTTTCAACAACAGATGGCGCTGCGGTCTGGGAAACTCTATAGTACGATATTTTCCACATATCCACCATGCGTAGCAATAATATGGCGTAGTCTCTGAATGAAATTACCCGAAACCTTTGACAATGTGTCTGGCGGAATGGCTTCACATGCAGATGAGATGTACTGCTTCAGCTGTTCAATTTTTTCTGGATTCTGGCGGTACACCTGGTCTTTCAAGTGTCCCCACAGAAAGAAGTCACAGGGGTTCATGTCTGGCGAATAGGGAGGCCAATCCACGCCGCCTCCTGTATGTTTCGGATAGCCCAAAGCAATCACACGATCATCGAAATATTCATTCAGGAAAATAAAGACGTCGGCCGTGCGATGTGGCCGGGCACCATCTTGCATAAACCACGAGGTGTTCGCAGTGTCGTCTAAGGCAGTTTGTACCGCCACAAATTCACGAAGAATGTCCAGATAGCGTGATGCAGTAATCGTTTCGGATCTGAAAAATGGGCCAATGATTCCTTTGGAAGAAATGGCGGCCCAGACCAGTATTTTTTGAGGATGCAGGGACGATGGGACTGCAACATGGGGCTTTTCGGTTCCCCATATGCGCCAGTTCTGTTTATTGACGAAGCCGTCCAGGTAAAAATAAGCTTCGTCAGTAAACCAAATGCTGCCCACATGCATATCGCCGTCATCAATCCTGTGCACTATATCGTTAGCGAATGTCTCTCGTGCAGCAATGGTAGCGGCGCTGAGGGGTTGCCACGTTTGAATTTTGTACGGATAGAGGTGTAAACTCTGGCACACGAGACGATACGTGGACGTTGGCGTCATTTGGACCGCAGCTGCAACACGGCGAACGGAAACCCGAGGCTGCTGTCGGATCACCTGCTGCACTAGCTGCGCGTTGCCCTCTGTGGTTGCCGTACGCGGTCGCCCTACCTTTCCAGCACGTTCATCCGTCACGTTCCCAGTCTGTTGAAATTTTTCAAACAGATCCTTTATTGTATCGCTTTTCGGTCCTTTGGTTACATTAAACCTCCGTTGAAAACTTCGTCTTGTTGCAACAACACTGTGTTCTAGGTGGTGGAATTCCAACACCAGAAAAATCCTCTGTTCTAAGGAATAAACCATGTTGTCCACAGCACACTTGGACGTTGTGAACAGCACACGCTTACAGCAGAAAGACGACGTACAGAATGGCGCACCCACAGACTGCGTTGTCTTCTATATCTTTCACATCACTTGCAGCACCATCTGTTGTTGAAAATTGTAACTACTGTAATTTCGAAAGTTTGTCCGCCTCAAAATGTACTGTTGTCCCAAGCATATTGCAACAAACGGTGTATTTCTATCGCTGCTCGTTTAGTTTTTATTGCCGTTTCAAATATACCGGTCATTTTTGAAACACCTTCTATATATATATATATTCAGCGTCGCCGTTTTAACCACGAAGTGGCTACAGTTGTGCCGGCACGGTGGCTCATCGTGTTCGGTCAGAGCGTTAGTTAACTCTTTATAATGAAAAAAAAAAAAAACTGAGCGAACGGATAATCGAACAAACTGAACGGGTATCATCGGACGTCCGCCCTGAACAAATTCCACGAACATTATAGAACAATTTTTTTTTTAAGTGTTTGGCGTTCAAGCCGCTGGAACGCAGCACCGGGTTCCGTTGGTCAGTTTTTTTTTATTTTTATTTTCAACACATTCATTTTCTTTATTATTTATATTACAATTGATATAATGGGGAAAATACGTGTAATCGGATGAACTTTTATTAAATTTACAATGTTATTTGGCAGTCTACTAATTTTTACTATCACAAATAATGTAATATTCATAACTATCGACTAGTAAACGACCAAACGCATAAAGTGATACAGAAAATGTATGCTTGTCCGTGATTTGAGAAATCCCTTATACCTGGAAGGAGGCCGAAACGACTTGTTATCTCCAAGTTTTGACCGGCACAGACGGCTTTCGAAAAATGTACAATTAATCGTCGCTTTCGACATTACGAGTACAAGTTGCAGGGTGGTATTTTTCGTAAAAACATGGAAAACAAAGTTAAACGCCACCAGCTGCACTGAATAAATGGTATATTTCCGCATACGCAAGGTCTTTTGACGTTTTCCGTGGAAAAACAAACCTCGTTAACATTTTCAAAAACCTCTCTTTCAGACGATAGTTTGGAAGCAAACCATGCATAGCGCAGTAATTCCTTAAAAATCGGCGCTGATAATTGGTTATGCAGTATCGAGTGTATTTTAATAGCGTCTTCCGAGAAGCAATTTCTCGTTCTCTTTCGATTAAATACGAACTGTTTTGAAGACACGGACAAGCATACATTTTCAGTATCACTTTATGCTTTTGTTCGTTTACTAGTCGATAGTTATAAGTATTATATTCTTTGTGAAAATAAAAATTAGTAGACTGCCAAATAACATCGTAAATTTAATAAACGTTCATCCGATTACACGTATTTTTCCCATTATATTAATTGTAATATAATTAGTGAAGAAAATGACTGCGTTGAAAATAAAAAAAACTGACGAACGGGACTCGATCCAGCGGCTTGAACGCCAACCACTTGTTTTTTTAAAAAAAGAAAAAAATTTGTTCTATATTGTTCGTTGTTGTTGAGGGCGGACGTCCGATGACACCCGTTGTTTGTTCGGTCATCCGTTCTCTCAGGTTTTTATTAGAAAGGGTAGCTAATGCTCTAACCGAACACGCTTTTTTTTTACTAATTTTGCTCGATATACACTCCTGGAAATGGAAAAAAGAACACATTGACACCGGTGTGTCAGACCCACCATACTTGCTCCGGACACTGCGAGAGGGCTGTACAAGCAATGATCACACGTACGGCACAGCGGACACACCAGGAACCGCGGTGTTGGCCGTCGAATGGCGCTAGCTGCGCAGCATTTGTGCACCGCCGCCGTCAGTGTCAGCCAGTTTGCCGTGGCATACGGAGCTCCATCGCAGTCTTTAACACTGGTAGCATGCCGCGACAGCGTGGAAGTGAACCGTATGTGCAGTTGACGGACTTTGCCCGAGGGCGTATAGTGGGGATGCGGGAGGCCGGGTGGACGTACCGCCGAATTGCTCAACACGTGGGGCGTGAGGTCTCCACAGTACATCGATGTTGTCGCCAGTGGTCGGCGGAAGGTGCACGTGCCCGTCGACCTGGGACCGGACCGCAGCGACGCACGGATGCACGCCAAGACCGTAGGATCCTACGCAGTGCCGTAGGGGACCGCACCGCCACTTCCCAGCAAATTAGGGACACTGTTGCTCCTGGGGTATCGGCGAGGACCATTCGCAACCGTCTCCATGAAGCTGGGCTACGGTCCCGCACACCGTTAGGCCGTCTTCCGCTCACGCCCCAACATCGTGCAGCCCGCCTCCAGTGGTGTCGCGACAGGCGTGAATGGAGGGACGAATGGAGACGTGTCGTCTTCAGCGATGAGAGTCGCTTCTGCCTTGGTGCCAATGATGGTCGTATGCGTGTTTGGCGCCGTGCAGGTGAGCGCCACAATCAGGACTGCATACGACCGAGGCACACAGGGCCAACACCCGGCATCATGGTGTGGGGAGCGATCTCCTACACTGGCCGTACACCACTGGTGATCGTCGAGGGGACACTGAATAGTGCACGGTACATCCAAACCGTCATCGAACCCATCGTTCTACCATTCCTAGACCGGCAAGGGAACTTGCTGTTCCAACAGGACAATGCACGTCCGCATGTATCCCGTGCCACCCAACGTGCTCTAGAAGGTGTAAGTCAACTACCCTGGCCAGCAAGATCTCCGGATCTGTCCCCCATTGAGCATGTTTGGGACTGGATGAAGCGTCGTCTCACGCGGTCTGCACGTCCAGCACGAACGCTGGTCCAACTGAGGCGCCAGGGGGAAATGGCATGGCAAGCCGTTCCACAGGACTACATCCAGCATCTCTACGATCGTCTCCATGGGAGAATAGCAGCCTGCATTGCTGCGAAAGGTGGATATACACTGTACTAGTGCCGACATTGTGCATGCTCTGTTGCCTGTGTCTATGTGCCTGTGGTTCTGTCAGTGTGATCATGTGATGTATCTGACCCCAGGAATGTGTCAATAAAGTTTCCCCTTCCTGGGACAATGAATTCACGGTGTTCTTATTTCAATTTCCAGGAGTGTAGTTCGTTGCATTTGGTCTGGGCGAACGTCACAAGGCATCCGTTCAAATTGATCGTTGGTTCCTTGACTCAGTCTTTTTTTTTTTTTATTACAGAGAGCACTCACCCCCTCTGACGGAACACGCTGAGCTACCGTGCCGGCTCCACTCCGCTGCAGAGGCTTCATAGCTAAAATGGCCACTCACAGATATATATCTGACGACCGAAATTACCTTGCGATTTTCTCAATAACGCTTGAGAATTACGCGCCACTGCTTACACATTTTGTTGTCCTCATGGAGAACTACGAGTGTACGAAATTTACAGTAAATCCGCGTTCCAAACATCGTGGCCTCCCCTTGCAGGGCAGGCCTGACAAAGCGTGGCGTGGCTCGCAAACTGACACCTCTAACGAGTGCTCTTCGCCCCCCCCCCCTCCCCATACCCCATCAGGGCTACTCGCACTGTGCCATCATAGCCAGACCGAACCATGCGATCGGCTTGTTTATCATCAGTCAAGAGGGACTCTCTCTTCAGACTGCTTCCTCAGCGCATAGGCTCTTGCTGATCGACAGGCATCTGTTGCTAGCGTAGATCTATTCAGATTTACCCTCCTTAATATTTCAACATAGCTCAGGTTGTCAATTTGGTTGTACTGTGGCTGTAATTCTGCTTTCATGCTGGTTATTATTCTGTTTTTCTGTTACAGTTCTTGAGAATGTCGGAAAGAGGGAACACTAAAAACAGCGGTTTCAATTACGACTGGAGGATGAAGGTTTTTTTCTATTTTTTGAACATTATTCTGATGCAATAACGGAAGTTTAATACGTAAGGCATGCCTAAGTCAAAACAAAGGTAGTAATGTAGGTCGACAATTCTCTTCACTCCGTGTAGCAACGCATAGGCGTTACTATCATGATGAACGATACTCTTTAGTGAATAAGTTTAAAAAAAGACAAATACAAAAGATAGTTAAACCGACAGACCTTAAGAAAACTGTTTAACTGAACACATGAAAGGATGTGCAAATAGATATGGCAAAATCATTTATGACGATGCCGTCGAATATTGTAAAAACAGGTGCTTTGTAATGCAGCACTGTACAAAGTCGAATTCTTGAAAAGGATCAGAGGATCAAATGAAACGAAACAATTTGACTGTAAACTGTCAGTAGCGAGTACTGATTTAACAAATCTCGGTCAGCTGTTAATTTTTATTTACATAACAATCTGAGACTTTTCTGTGCACCAGAAATTACTAGCTCTATTTTCGCTGCTCAGTATAACAATTACGGGTGTTTATAATTCACTGAAAAGCATGTACACAGTATATAAGTTTCAAAAATGCTCTCCTTTTTGTACCGATGCTGCACGAGTTACAGTCGGTAGTGAAAGTGGCTTTGTTAGTCAATTATGGGAAAAAAATAAAGTGTCTTAACTTACCATTGAGTTATTCATTAGGAAGCACTAGGTGCGAAAAGTTTTTCAGTGGTATTCACTGAAAGATGTAACGAATATAATGCGCCGAGGAAATAGATCATTAGCTCGTCGAAAATTTGAACCATTTTTGGTAGAAGCTGACGCGCAATAGAGAGATATTTCCTTCCGAAAATTGTTGATTGAGTGCAGGAAACTGTTTAACTCGGCCCTCCTCTCCCCACCACTCCCCCCTCCCAGAGATACGTTTTAAAGTTTTGAGATAGTTAAAATCAGACACTTTGGAACTTGCAAAGAAACTGAAGGTTTCACATTTCTTCACAATTAGTATTTGCAACAGATTTTACAAACAGGGTAAATGATATGAGCGTAAGAGTAGTAGTTAGGGCTCACAATCCAGGATGACGCAGTTTTCGCAGCAATTGGCCGCCGTGGCTGTGGTGGGGCTTTGTCGACACCTCACAAGGGCGATTGGAGTGGCTGGGACCCGCTGGAGGTGTATGGCTGGCAAGGAACGCTTTTCCAGGCTTGATGTAACGTTACATAAATAGCGACCGAATAGAAGGTTACGCTGTTTAAGTTATGTACTACAAAACAACGCTGGTAACAGTTGAATTTTGGTGAATCATCGCTGCATGGTAGTTATCATTTTCAGATATCAACTAAGGGGTGGGTTGCTGTTGGTTAACACCAGACCGTTACATAGATGTCAATAGGCGAGAACAACCTTGCAGAAACGGTGCTGTTGCGCTACGGTTCACTATAAGAGTAAAGTGACAAAAAGCAGATTTCAGAGTACCTGACGGATCTACACAAAAGTTTTGTCTCAAGTACTGAGAGGGTTGAGGACCAGTGGACAAAGTTCAAAACCATCGTACAATATGTGCCAAGCAAGATCGTAAGAGACGGAGAAGAGCCACCGTGGTACAACAAGCGAGTTAGAAAACTGCTGCGGAAGCAAAGGCAACTTCACAGCAAACATAAACATAGCCAAAGCCTTGCAGACAAACAAAAATTAGGCGAAGCGAAATGTAGTGTGAGGAGGGCTATGTGAGAGCCATTCAATGAATTCGAAAGTAAAGTTCTATGTACTGACTTGGCAGAAAATCCTAAGAAATTTTGGTCTTATGTCAAAGCGGTAGGTGGATCAAAACAAAATGTCCAGACACTCTGTGACCAAAATGGTACTGAAACAGAGGATGACAGACTAAAGGCCGAAATACTAAATGTCTTTTTCCAAAGTTGTTTCACAGAGGAAGATTACACTGTAGTTCCTTCTCTAGATTGTCGCACAGATGACAAAATGGTAGATATCGAAATAGACATCAGAGGGGTAGAGAAACAATTAAAATCGCTCAAAAGAGGAAAGGCCGCTGGATCTGATGGGATACCAGTTCGATTTTACACAGAGTACGCGAAGGAACTTGCCCCCCTTCTTGCAGCGGTGTACCGTAGGTCTCTAGAAGAGCGTAGCGTTCCAAAGGATTGGAAAAGGGCACAGGTCATCCCCGTTTTCAAGAAGGGATGTTGAACAGATGTGCAGAACTATAGACCTATATCTCTAACGTCGATCAGTTGTAGAATTTTGGAACACGTATTATGTTCGAGTATAATGACTTTTCTGGAGACTAGAAATCTACTATGTAGGAATCAGCATGCGTTTCGAAAAAGACGATCGCGTGAAACCCAGCTCGCGCTATTCGTCCACGAGACTCAGAGGGCCATAGACACGGGTTCCCAGGTAGATGCCGTGTTTCTTGACTTGCGCAAGGCGTTCGATACAGTTCCCCACAGTCGTTTAATGAACGAAGTAAGAGCATATGCACTTAGGACCAATTGTGTGATTGGATTGAAGAGTTCCTAAAAACGCAGCATGTCATTCTCAATGGAGAGAACTCTTCCGAAGTAAGAGTCATTTCAGGGGTCCCGCAGGGGAGTGTCGTAGGACTTGGGGAACATTACAACATCCTTGTAACGAATATTATTTTCAATAACGTACCCACGTAACCAACTACAGCACACGACTTCATCATTACAATCAAAATATTTTGAGTAAAACAATAAATAAAATTGGCGTGTACTTTATAAGCCACATGCACCAGTAACCTCTTGTTCAGGATGGTTGAATGTCTGAAGTGTTGGCTGAAGAGCCAACACTCTGTTGCTAGAGGAGGCCGAAATGCACGCGTTTAATTACCCGCTGACTGGCGTGAGGTCTGGAACAGTTAAGGAATTAATAGTAGCAAATAAAGTACAATTGATGTACATCGCTCTTGACGGTACATGTTATAATCTCAATATCAAATGCTATGGCGCCTTGCTAGGTCGTAGCAAATGACGTAGCTGAAGGCTATGCTAACTATCGTCTTGGCATATGAGAGCGTAGTTGTCAGTGATCCATCTCTGGCTGTACAACTGGGGCGAGTGCTAGTAAGTGTCTCTAGACCTGCCGTGTGGCGGCGCTCGGTCGGCAATCACTGACAGTGGCGACACGCGGGTCCGTCGCATACTAGCGGACCGCGGCCGATTTAAAAGCTACCACCTAGCAAGTGTGGTGTCTGGCGGTGACACCACACTTTAAACATCTTTCATATTGTAATTTACTGAATTTGAAGTTAAATTATTAAATTTATACCATATATAATTATTGCGTTAATTGTTGAAAGAGAATAATCTCACGGTTTCAGTGAGCTGCAAATTGTCTCCTGTGAAATCTGTTGCCATAACATTAATTTCACACAGATAATCAAATCACTTTGTTCTGTAACACCTTAGAACTGCAATATGTTCCTTTCCGAGAACCTGAGCAGTAAATTCTTCACGCAATATTCCTGTTATACTGAAAGAGACATCTTGTGCCTCAGCTATGACACAACAAGTGTGGCGACGTAGCACTGAGGGCATGCAGAAGGTGTTGGATTCGAATCCTGTCAGGTGTTCTGAAATTATGTTTTTAAATGTTTATTGAAAGACTTTGATCATTATTTTTATTCAGATAAATGATTTAAATTTTTTTTCAATTTCTGATGCTTTGATCTCATTTCTTTTCCCATTATTAAATTTTTATTAGTAACTTTTTTTTCAAAAAATGTTCAAATGTGTGTGAAATGTTATGGGACTTAACTGCTAAAGTCATCAGACCCTAAGCTTACACACTTCTTAACTTAAATTATTCTAAGGACAAACACACACACCCATGCCCGAGGGAGGACTCGAATCTCTGCCGGGACCGGAAGCACAGTCCATGACTGCAGCGCCCAAGACCGCTCGGCTAATCCCGCGCGATTTTGCAAGAAATTTTTGGGGGTGGTAGATCATGTCATGAGGAACAACTTCCCAGCGACGCAAGGCTCCGTCTCGTATTTGGTTATGTCCCTGAGAGGAGGCGAGTTGTAGGCATTCTGCTGCGTTTATATGCAATGTCTGTTGCCTGTCATCCATTCATCTGCTCCACGTTAAACGCAGTAAGCCGGTCAAAAGTTCCCGCTTCACTTCTAAACTATCTTTCCCCGCTTAGACACACCCATTCTCACGGTTTCCTTGTCGAAAATCACTGTCATTTTACTGTGGTAGGAAGTATGTGCAAAAAATGGTTCAAATGGCTCTGAGCACTATGGGACTTAACATCTGTGGTCATCAGTCCCCTATAACTGAGAACTACTTAAACCTAACTAACCTAAGGACATCTCACACATCCATGCCCGAGGCAGTATTCGAACCTGTGACCGTAGCAGTCGAGCGGTTCCGGACTGAGCGCCTAGAACCGCTAGACCACCGCGGCCGTGAAGTATGTGCACATTTGGCGAGTAGACCCTGATAGTTCGGTGAAATATAGTCCTCCAGGGTTGCCATATGCTAAAGGATTCCTAACATCCCAGGGAAGTGTCGGCAAACGGAACAAAATTCGAGAGATGTAAAGGTAATTTCCAGAGTACCTCCACGAAATGTGATAGGATGATTACTGTTTCCAGCTGAAGTGTCGGCAGAATTGCCAACCCTGTTTTTAGAGGAGGCCGAAAGGCACGCGTCAAATCACGCAGGCTTGCGTTAAGTCTGAAACAGGATACGTAATGAATGCTATAAAGAAAAGTACGTAGCTGCTGGAATACTAAACTTTAATCCATCTTTTGTATACAGCATTCTTGATGATACAAGTGAGACTCTCTCTAGAAATGGTTAATGGCGCCTAACTAGGTCGTAGCCATGGACTTAGCTGAAGGCTATTCTAACTATCTCTCGGCAAATGAGAGAAAGGCTTCGTCAGTGTAGTCGCTAGCAAAGTCGTCCGTACAACTGGGGCGAGTCCTAGTACGTCTCTCTAGACCTGCTGTGTGGCGGCGCTCGGTCTGCAATTACTGACAGTGGCGACACGCGGGTCCGTCGTATACTAGCGGACCGCAGCCGATTTAAACGCTACCACCTAGCAAGTGTGGTGTCTGGCGGTGACACCACACCAGCGTATATAAATTATGACGTAGAGAGTGTCGGATGCTCTCTACGGCAGTTCCCAGATGATGCGGTTGTATATAAGAAAGATGGTACTGAACTGTAGAATGAATGGTGCGGGCTCCGGCAGTTGACCCTGAACGTAAATAAATGTAACATTGCGCATACATAGGAAAGAAATCCACTACGGTACGACTACACTGTTTTCGACAAATTGCTGGAAAAAGTATCTACCGTAAAATTTCTCGGAGTAGCTATCCAGAACGACCTGAAATGGAATGACCATATACAACAAATTGTAGGAAAAGCAGATGCCAAACTGAGTTTCATAGGTGGAATCTTAAGGAAATGTAACTCATCCACGAAAGGAGTGCTTTACACGGCGCTTGTTCGACATATTCTTAAGTGTTTTCATCGACCTGGGATCCTTTCTTACCGGGTGCGACTGACAGAAGAGACAGAGGAGATCCAACGAAGAACGGCGCGTTTCGTCACGGGATCGATTAGCCGATGCGACAGCGTTACAGATATACTATAAAAGAATTGCACTGGCATACACTACAAGAGAGGTATTGTGCATCATAGAGGTTTAATATTGAAATTTCGAGATAGTGCCATCCGGAAGTCTGACAACTTATTACTTCCTCCCACATACATCTCGCAGAATTACCGCGACGAGGAAATTCGAGACATTAGGAGTAATACCGATGCTTACCGACAATCCTCCTCACACGCCATTCGCGAGTGAAACAGGGTACGGGCGAACAGCTAATGGTACCACAAGTACCCTCCAACTACACATTGTTAGAAATTTTGCGGAGAACAAGGGAGTAGATTTTGTCTCCAACAAAAGTTGTCCCATGAAGCAATCTATCCGGCTTACTTGTTTGTCGCAAAGATTTTAAAATACCCTCTATGTCTACAAAATGTTTGCGCTTCGGCAGGATGTCTCTTTCAGTATAACAGGAATATTGCGTGAAGAATTTACTGCTCAGGTTCTCGGAAAGGAACATATTGCAGTTCTAAGGTGTTACAGAACAAAGTGCTTTGATTATCTATGTGAAATGAATGTTATGGCAACAGATTTCACGGGAGACAATTTGCAGCTCACTGAAACCGTGAGATTATTCTCTTTCAACAATTAACGCAATAGTTATTAATGGTATAAATTTAATAATTTAACTTCAAATTCCGTAAATTACAATATGAAAGATGTTTATAGTTCATTTCTTAATTTGCTAATAACTCACGCAGTTAGCTACTTGGTGTAAAGAATGTTGCTGTGCCGTTCGTCAATTATTCGGGCACGATTTTGTTTAGTCCACGGCGTTCCAATTTATACACATCAAAAACTAAGTTTTCTCTTCTCTCTCTCTCTCTCTCTCTCTCTGTGTGTGTGTGTGTGTGTGTGTGTGTGTGTGTGTGTGTGTGTGGGTGCGCGCGCGAGCGCGGTACATGTACGCACATACAATTCGTACTAAATAAAAGGGGAAACAAATGACAGAATGCTGTCTGAAATAATGAAGCCGTTAGAGAAAAATGCTTCTCGAACGATATGAACAGACAGATGTGTCGAAAACGTCACCGACAATCCTAATTCATTGGATTATTTTTAGCCGAGCAAAAGCTGATGTATTATTTTTATCTCTGCTCATTTAATGCCAAAAATAGAACTCGCATTTCGGTTCCGTGCTGGAAGAATCAGCAATGCAACACCAGATTTCTAAAACGAGGTTCTGAAACCAGCTGGTACGTATGAAATTTCCCAAGTTTTTCAGCAGGTCGGAAATACGTTTTTACTTGTTTATCAATTTACATTTGTAAAGCAGCACTGTGGAGGACGTGTTGAACATAAATGAAGCAGGAATTGAAATGCGCCTTTGATGCATTCCTGCTACGGATAGCACCCGCTTTAGCGTGCAGATAATAGCACCTGAATTACTTATTTAGAGTTTAATTTTCGCTGACAAAAAGCAATTATAAGTGTTTGCCGAGGAATTAAGAGTATAGGGTGTGCTACTTGCTTAGACTGGTATTCAAGACCGAAGATTCACCTAACTAAAACCTTAAAACCCAAATAAGGTTCACAGCACATGACGTCTCGATATTGAACCATCCTGAACAAGAGGTTACTGGTGCATGTGGCTTATAAAGTACACGCCAATTTTATTTATTGTTTTACTCAAAATATTGTGATTGTAATGACGAATTCGTCTGCTGTAGTTGGTTACGTGGGTACGTTATTGAAAATAATATTCGTTACAAGGATGTAATGTTCCCCAAGTGTTAGCGTATTTCGTGACTGTGTGTTTTCGCGCAGTAGCGCTGAGAGGATTTTATGGCTGCTTAATAGACACTGCGATTACAATGAAATTAATGTCTCTGTAATTGTATTATCAATGTAATTTTAAGTGAAGAAAGACTCGCAATTTTTTTCTCTCTTTTCCTCGTCAGCCATTGTCTGGTAGGGTTACTGCTTGGTCAATGTTATGTAGAGATTTTGTTATTTGTGCTGATTTCGCATAATAATAACTAATATCATTCTGTTTGTTATTACGACTAATCATACGTTTCTTTCCTCAACTCTTTTCATGATTTTGATAGATAAATGTGGCTTACTTTGTGTGGAGATGTCTGTTGGTTAATGATCGCGTATTAACGGAACCAATCAGTGCAATACGTTTGGTTTGCTTTCAGAAGAGAACCTGCATCTAAAGTTTTACTTTTCACAAAACGAAGTCCGATACCTTTTAGGCGTAAATTAATCCCAAAATTATATTCGCCAACAAACAATCCCGGTAGAGGTGCCTAGCTAAAAAATATGAATCATGATGGCGGCAATTAAATTCCTATTTAAATATTAAAAAAATATTTTTACATGATTTCATCAAGTATGTAGTTTTTCTTGATTTAATTGAAGATTCAATTAGCAAAAACCAGAATAATATAAAATTAAATAATAATTACAAAATCAAAAACCCAATAAATAATTAACAGCCACCATAAAAAATATCACCCTTAGTACAGCACCTATTTATGTATGTTCATTTGTGTGTATATGTATTATTGTAATTTTGGAATCTAAAAAGTTTGTATATTTCTGTTACATGAAAAAACACTGTAACGAGATACGAAACAATTTCAAAAAGCTGGGAAATACGAGACGTGGAACACGATCCTTACAAGAAAAAACCGCGACCTGAGACGTTGCTGAAGCGCAGTAAGAAAGGAGGTAAGGACTGTTTTCTATCGCGCTGGGGTTTAAAAGCCAGCTAGGGAGTGTTCAATTAAAAACCAAAAACCAAAAAGCGTTGCTCAAAGTAGCTTGCAAAAATTCTTGGAGAGTTTTGCAAAACATAGTGTCAGCAAAATGGCCGCTTTCTCTAGAACGACTGAGAATCGTCGCAAGATTGTTTGATCGTAAATCGCTATACATTATCAGTAATTGTTATTAAATAACATTTGCCATGTGTAACTTGAGGAGAATTAACGGTCAATTTTATTAAATTCAGTTAGGTGTATTTTTTTTAAATCCATGGGAAAAGTTGGTAGAAATATTAAAATGGCTACATCGCTCGGAGTAGTGTCAGACGTAGACAGTGTCGATCAAAATATGGCGATTCACGAAACTCCAAGTAATGAATTATCGGCGGGTGAAAATGCACCTACGGCCGAACGTATATAAGAACCCACCCTGAGTGAATCAGTACCTACTAATTTCGCGGAAGTGTTCACATTTTTCAAAGAACAGATGCAAGGTTTACATCGCGCTGTTCAAGAACAAAATGCATACTTTATAGAACTTAATAAAAATGTAACAGACAGTTTAGATGCTAAACTACAAAACGTGACTGACAGTTTACACGCAAAACTTGAAAATCAGACTGACAGTTTAAATAGAAAACTTCAAACTGCGGTCACTGAAATTCAAAATAAAATAATCACATTAGTAAACGAAAATTTGAACGCCATAGCCCATGAGATATAAGAAAATGTTGCCACACACATTCGTGACGACCTTGATAAAAAATTCAGTAAAATTGAAACGAAATATTAGTGATGAATTTCACGAAATGCGAAAAACATATAAACACCTGCCCGAAGATGTCCATTATGTAACCAAGCAGGTCGCACAAGTTAATGGAACATGAAGTACATGAGAAAATTCTGTGCAGCAAATAGCTGCACTGGTACAGGCAGTCGCTATCGAACAGGAGAAAACTGTAGAAGCGAAGTTTGTAGAGAAAGGCATTCAGTTTACTTTTGACTTTGAAAACTGGTTGAACATGGAGGACCACCAATTACAAGAATGTTTACGGAACGAACTGCTTGAAACTGTAAAGAAAGCGACACACGAAGCTTTGTCTGCAACAAATATGTTAGGTGAAAACACCGAACAGGTTTATGAATGGAAACAGACACACAAGTACACACGTTAAAGAAGGAGCTTGCAGCGATAAAGAACGCAGCAGGAGAGTCTGATTCACGAGTCAATAAGTTGCCAGAAACTCAGATTGTAATATCTCGAGCGGCAACACCAATCAGCTGTTCGGCAACAATGCCAGTTCCGCAACCCGTTCACGTAGCTTGTGAACAGGGGACGGGCAGTTGGCTTTGTAACATACTTATGTAAGAGAGTTTACCAAAATACAGACAATTCCAAAGTTTTACACCAGATCGCAAAATGCCACACACTGTTATTTTTATCAAAAGCTTCCGTGGTATACTACCAAAATCATGGAATGATAAACAGAAAATATAGTTTGTCACTACCAATATTCAAGGTGATGGAGCCTTATGGGTAAGTGAAGTAATAGATTATTGCCATACTTATGAGATAAGTATTGATCAGCAAAAACACAAGAACGTTTAATTCTTGAGATGTATAATCCTGAGATGTACAATAGAAAAGCAGGTACACTGCGTAAATATTTTGAGAAGAATATAAATAAAGCGAAATATTGGGATGAACCAATGCCCAAACAAGAAGTCGTTTGGCTTTTAAAATCAAAATTACCAGTCTCAATAAAAGAAAAACTACTTTAAGTACCAGATTCAGACGTAGAACTTTTCATGTCAACGCTTGATTCTATTGACCTGTTGCATGAAGAAGCGAAATTTAATGGGGTCAGAACTGCTCAGTTATCAAACAACAACAGTAATGATTATTTCCAATATCACAATAAAACCGGCAATCGTAAAAAAGTGGGAATAGTTCGCCTCAATCTTACAATGGCAATAATAACCTAGGGCAAAGGGATGGAAGAAATTCTCCTCATTTGAATACGAGGCGTAGGAAAGACAACAGATATCATCCAGTGTACAGTAATTACAACAGTAATAACAATAATCAGCCAAACCGCTGGCAACCACTACCACAGCAGCTAAACAGTAACTGGCATCCTAATACAGGGACCAATACACAGTCAGCTGACGCTTCTGCATCATCAGACAGTGCCGCTGAACACAACAGTTCTGAACAAAACAGGAGGCAACAGCCACCAGTAAGAATTATAGAAGTGGTCGGCAACACTACGCCCAGCACTTCCGAGGCGTTAAACTAAATGCGACGTCATACAGCGCGCACATGGCGGTCACAGAAGAAGCGGGGGGCAAATGACATGAGTGCGTGTATTTAAAAGATATAATCAGAGTGATGAACTTCGCGAAGAACACCAACTGTGTAAACTAACCGAAAAGGAAACAATTACGCTGCATTTCACGCAGTAGTAAGTGGAATACCAACCGCAGTTACTGTTGACACTGGAGTGGCTACATATTAAACGGCTTTAGAATTTCATAATATGATTTGTGAACTTCAGACACCACATACGCTGCCGGTACGCAATTGTAGGATCATCGGTGCATTTGGAAATACACTCCTGGAAATTGAAATAAGAACATCGTGAATTCATTGTCCCAGGAAGAGGAAACTTTATTGACACATTCCTGGGGTCAGATACATCACATGATCACACTGACAGAACCACAGGCACATAGACACAGGCAACAGAGCATGCACAATGTCGGCACTAGTACAGTGTATATCCATCTTTCGCAGCAATGCAGGCTGCTATTCTCCCATGGAGACGATCGTAGAGATGCTGGATGTAGTCCTGTGGAACGGCTTGCCATGCCATTTCCACCTGGCGCCTCAGTTGGACCAGCGTTCGTGCTGGACGTGCAGACCGCGTGAGACGACGCTTCATCCAGTCTAAAACATGCTCAATGGGGGACAGATCCGGAGATCTTGCTGGCCAGGGTAGTTGACTTACACCTTCTAGAGCACGTTGGGTGGCACGGGATACATGCGGACGTGCATTGTCCATAAGGAACAGCAAGTTCCCTTGCCGGTCTAGGAATGGTAGAACGATGACGGTTTGGATGTACCGTGCACTATTCAGTGTCCCCTCGACGATCACCAATGGTGTACGGCCAGTGTAGGAGATCGCTCGCCACACCATGATGCCGGGTGTTGGCCCTGTGTGCCTCGGTCGTATGCAGTCCTGATTGTGGCGCTCACCTGCACGGCGCCAAACACGCATACTACCATCATTGGCACCAAGGCAGAAGCCACTCTCATCGCTGAAGACGACACGTCTCCATTCGTCCCTCCATTCACGCCTGTCGCGACACCACTGGAGGCGGGCTGCACGATGTTGGGGCGTGAGCGGAAGACGGCCTAACGGTGTGCGGGACCGTAGCCCAGCTTCATGGAGACGGTTGCGAATGGTCCTCGCCGATACCCCAGGAGCAACAGTGTCCCTAATTTGCTGGGAAGTGGCGGTGCGGTCCCCTACGGCACTGCGTAGGATCCTACGGTCTTGGCGTGCATCCGTGCGTCGCTGCGGTCCGGTCCCAGGTCGACGGGCACGTGCACCTTCCGCCGACCACTGGCGACAACATCGATGTACTGTGGAGATCTCACGCCCCACGTGTTGAGCAATTCGGCGGTACGTCCACCCGGCCTCCCGCATGCCCACTATACGCCCTCGCTCAAAGTCCGTCAACTGCACATACGGTTCACGTCCACGCTGTCGCGGCATGCTACCAGTGTTAAAGACTGCGATGGAGCTCCGTATGCCACGGCAAACTGGCCGACACTGACGGCGGCGGTGCACAAATGCTGCGCAGCTAGCGCCATTCGACGGCCAACACCGTGGTTCCTGGTGTGTCCGCTGTGCCGTGCGTGTGATCATTGCTTGTACAGCCCTCTCGCAGTGTCCGGAGCAAGTATGGTGGGTCTGACACACCGGTGTCAATGTGTTCTTTTTTCCATTTCCAGGAGTGTATGTCAAAGGGAGTACGTATACAGACTCATGTATTAGTTGAGCAGGTAATGCAGCTATAGAGACCACATTCCTGCTTTGTGAAGGTTTATCAGTGAGCTGCATTTGGGGAGTAGATTTCTTACAAGAAAGTGATGCAGCAATTGACCTTTCTTGTGGCAAATGTGTATTAAAAGCGACTAGGAAGGGGATAGCCCTACCACTCATTAAAAGGAAGCCGGTTCACAGTAAGTTATGTCAAGGAGTCCGAATCAATTACATGAAACCAGAGGTAATTTTATGTGACAATCAATTTCCTATGTTGTCGGATCAAACACAACCCGCCAACAGCAATTTGATGTACAGTCTTGCAAACAAGATATACGAAACAAAGTTTATGAATCAGATTATTTAAACATTGTACAACAGAACGAACTGATTGACCTTTTAAACAAATATATACCTGTTTCCGATGAAAAGCCCAGTATAATTAAAGGATACGTGTATACAATGCAAGTAAAGCCTCACGAAACATTTTGGCACTCTACCTGCTGTGTCCCGTGAGCCAACAGAGAAGCTGTATCGAATGAAATCCATCGCACGTTACAAGATATAAACAAATATTTTTCTGAATGAACATTTCCTGGAGTGGATGAACCTATGTAAATATTATGAGAATTTGTAAATGTGTTAGTATGTAAGACATTTCACAGTTTACATAGTAGTCTTACGGCAAATTTATTTTCTTCGTGTGCATAAGTAGATCTTAAGTTAACATTTTGCTGAACAACAGTCATTCACATTAGTAGTAGAAGTTCAGGAATAATCTTTCAATTAAAGTCATTTCAGTAATATTATGAAGAGAAGAGTAACAAGAATCTTATTTTGATGTAATGTTAGTAACATTTTCGTGGAGGCAATTCTTCCATTTCTTTTGTTGTGCAGTTCTAAGTAAAGAAAGTAAGGCAGAAGCCATACAGATGATAAAGTTTTTCTATCAGTAGATTTTAAGTTTTGTACAAATGCATTGATTTGTAGTATAAAATAATTTTCTGTTTATGCCTAGCATGTAGTTTGGAAACATAAACAGAAAGCTACTGTGGGTCGTGTTTTAAAGTGAACAGATAAAACTATTGAGATTTTAGTCCGATAGTAGTGAAATGGCAACTTTGTGCCATAGGCAGATTCTTATTCTGCAATAATTTCAACAGTACACACCAGTTTGTGTGAGGTAAAAACAGTCAGTGATGTCCTTAGCTTCAGTAGTAATGAATAAACTCGCATTACATATAGAAAAAAAAACACTGTAAAGCTAGGCTTCACTACTGCAAACAGCCACACATCGATATTAATGTCGCGAAGAATTGTAATAGGAAAAAGTTAGAAAGTTATATAACATAAACACTATGTAAATCACACAGTTAGTACCTACCACAGAGTACATAAGCTGTGGGATTCTTCGTTGAGCACATGTGTAAGTAACATGACTCGTACCGACAGAGGCTGTCGTAAGTTGTCAATGGCAAAAAGAACTGACAGTGGTGAAATAGTGCACGCAAATTTGCATTTCACGGGAGGACTCTTTATACAAGAGCAAAGAGAAATATACGTTAACGAGGGACGTTATACGCATGATAATACAATTTCGCCTGCTGAAATAAATACAAACACTTTGCACAAATATCGAAACTGAACGGCACTTTTAGTGGCCAGTGAACTTAATTTGTGTACTCACCCAGACAACAACACTGAAGCGATGTGATGATCCGCTGAATTGGAACACAGTGAAGTGTTGTTACTTGGAACTCAGTGTGTATCGCACATAAAATGTGGAACAGACTGTAGCGCAAAAACCTTATGAATGTGATGTCACGTGTGACTTATTACCCGCCGACGCAAACTAAGCGCTTAAGAAACGAAAACTTCGCTAAACACTTCGCAAACATGTGTAATGTACGGTATCCTGAGGACAATAATCAATGTGCGGAAACCGAAACTAACATGAACGTGTTTGTGCAGCAACGGTGTTGATGACAACTGACATACAACGCAATCACCGAACAAACTGACGTAAATTAGTGTTGCAACTGATTACAACTAACAATTAACCAAAATTCTTTCAAGGGATGTGTATTAAAATTGTGTTACTGGCCCAGATCTACGAATGTTTCATGTAATCCCTGTATCCTGAGCTGAATAGATCCAGTCGGGCACAACCGGTCCATAATTCATCAATCTCCTTGCTCCATCGCATAATAGTCATGGCTCACACGTATGCAGATTTCTCAACATGGCGAGCACGCCAGGGTGACCGCTCTACGCCACAGCAACGTTGCGAATGTTGCAGCACGACTGACTTTGCCTACAATGCGTTGCCTTTCCAACCGTCGAGCAAGAATGAATAATGTGCAACTGAGCGATTGTTGCAAAATGTTTCAAAAACCACACGTATTTCTGTAACAAATCCCATACGATGATTCCTAAGTGTTTAATGTGAACATTTAAAAACACAAACTAAAATCACAAGGACAAATAACTCCTAAAAGTGAATTTCCTACCTGAATGTTTTTTAACCATGTAATTTGTTCATCCCGATTAATTGTACTAAATGATCTGATTTTGTCAACGTATACTGAGAAAAGATTGCATACGAAAAAGGAACTGGATTCCTATGCTTTTCCTGTCGCTTCGCCAGGTTCCGGTAGGATCGCACCCGAATGAGAAGGCAAAATATGTTCCTGGCAAAGCTAAAACAGGCTCCAGCACAAACGAATACAATGATGAAAAAAAGGACAATCTAAAGACTAAAACTTAATTAAGCGATGAAATTTTTTAAAACTTTTTGCAAAGATTTGGCAAACTTTTAAAAATTTGCGGGGCTGTGTAATGTTCCCCAAGTGTTAGTGGATTTCGTGACTGTGTGTTTTCGCGCTGTAGCGCTGAGACGATTTTATCACTGCTTAGTAGACACTGCGATTACAATGAAATTAATATCTCTGTAATCGTATTATCTATGTAATTTTAAGTGAAGAAGGACCAGCAATTTGTCCTCTCTCTTCCTGGTCAACCATTGCCTGATACGGTGCATAACCTCACAAACGTAGTCAGTGAACAGATATCACCTCAATGTTTTGAGAGTGATGCCTTTGATGTCCGAAGAAACCTAAATCCAAATCATTTGTCATCAACTTTTAATTTTCGCCCTCATGTAGGATGCAAATAAGGAAACAGGAAGCCAACGCTATACTAGAAAAACTATCTGCATATGACGGCAAATACAAACCGCATAAGTGTGACTTAAATTGTGACAGACAAGTTTCAGTCGCATAATGAATCGTTTCATTTTTTTGGTAACTGTATTTAGCTGAAGTTTCCTTTAGTTCGTGTAAAAAATGTGAGAAACACCACAACTAGTGTTGTTGAACAAGAGCTGGTATTATCAGAGAATGAATAGTCAGCATACCGAGAAAAATACTTCAGTCACGTAATGTTGTACATGTACTTAGTACCTGAATATCGTTTATTTGTATTCACAATCAATGCAGAAAATTCTATCAACTTACGTATTTTCAGTTATATCACACTTAACTGACCACTAAAACGGCCAGGACCATTCTGAAAACCATCCAAACGCTTTACGACAAGGCGACGGTAACTTTATCTCCTAATAAAGTAGTGAAAGCTGTCGAAGTTAAAAAAAATACATAAATAAAGTATACAGGGTGTTACAAAAAGGTATGGCCAAACTTTCAGGGAACATTCCTCACACACAAATAAAGAAAAGATGTTATGTGGACATGTGTCCGGAAACGCTTAATTTCCATGTTAGAGCTCATTTTAGTTTGTTCTTCCACCTACGCTCAATGGTGCACGTTATCATGATGTCATACGGGATATTCTACCTGATGTCATACGGGATACTCTACCTGTGCTGCTAGAACATGTGCCTTTACAAGTACGACACAACATGTGGTTCATGCACGATGGAGCTCCTGCACATTTCAGTCGAAGTGTTCGTACGCTTCTCAACAACATATTCGGTGACCGATAGATTGGTAGAGGCGGACCAATTCCATGGCCTCCACGCTCTCCGACCTCAACCCTCTTAACTTTCATTTGTGGGGGAATTTGAAAGCTCTTGTCTATGCAACCTCGGTACCAATTGTAGAGACTCTTCGTGATCGTATTGTGGACGGCTGTGATACAATACGCCATTCTCCAAGGCTGCATCAGCGCATCAGAGATTCCATGCGACGGAGGGTGCATGCATGTATCCTCGCTAACGGAGGACATTTTTAACATTTCCTGTAAAAAAGTGTCTGAAGTCACGCTGGTACGTTCTGTTTCTGTGTGTTTCCATTTCATGATTAATGTGATTTGAAGAGAAGTAATAAAATGAGCTCTAACATGGAAAGTAAGCATTTCCGGACACATGTCCACATAACATATTTTATTTCTTTGTGTGTGAGGAATGTTTCCTGAAAGTTTGACCGTACCTTTTTGTAACACCCTGCATAAATAAAAACCGCCTGTAAGATACCAAAACGAAAGTGCAAACTGTAAGCCAGATGACGCAGAGTGTGGAACAAAAAGTAGTTGTTGTTGTTGTTGTGGTCTTCAGTCCTAAGACTGGTTTGATGTAGTTCTCCATGCTACTCTATCCTGTGAAAGCTTCTTCATCTCCCAGTACCTTCTGCAGCCTACATCCTTCTGAATCTGCTTAGTGTGTTCCTCTCTTGGTCTCTCTCTCCGATTTTTGCCCTCCACGCTGCCCTCCAGTACTAAATTCGTGATCCCATGATGCCACAGAACATGTCCTACCAACGGATCCCTTCTTCTAGTCAAGTTGTGCCACAAACTCCTCTTCTCCCCAATTCTATTCAATAGCTCCTCATTAGTTATGTGATCTATCCATCTAATCTTCAGCATTTTTCTGCAGCACCACATTTCGAAAGCTTCTATTCTCTTCTTGTTTAAACTATTTATCGTCCATATTACACTTCAATACATGGCTACACTCCATACAAATACTCTCAAAAACAACTTCCTGACACTTAAATCGATACTCGATGTTAACAAATTTCTCTTCTTCAGAAACGCTTTCCTTGCCATTGCCAGTCTACATTTTATATCCTCTCTACTTCGACCATCATCAGTTATTTGGCTTCCCACATATCAAAACTCCTTTACTACTTTAAGTGTCTCATTTCCTGATCTAATTCCATCAGCATCACCTGACTTAAGTTGACTACATGCCATTATCCTTGTTTTACTTTTGTTCATGTTCATCTTATACCCTTCTTTCAAGACAATGTCCATTCCGTTGAACTGCTCTTCCAAGTCCTTTGCTGTCTCTGACAGATTTACACTGTCATCGGCAAACCTCAAAGTTTTTATTTCTTCTCCATAGATTTTAATACCTACTCCGAACTTTTCTTTTGTTTCCTTCACTGCTTGCTCAATATACAGATTGAATAGCATCGGGGAGAGGCTACAACCCTGTCTCACTGCCATCCCAACCACTGCTTCCCTTTCAAGTGCCTCGACTCTTATAACTGCAATCTTCTTTCTGTACAAATTGTAAATAGCCTTTCGCTCCCTGTATTTTACCCCTCCCACCTTCAGAATTTGAAAGAGAGTATTCCAGCCAACATTGTCAAAAGCTTTCTCTAAGTCTACAAATGCTAGAAACGTAGGTTTGCCTTTCATTAATCTTTCTTCTAAGATAAGTCGTAGGGACAGTATTGCCTCATGTGTTCCAACATTTCTACGGAATCCCAACTGATCTTCCCCGAGGTCGGCTTCTACCAGTTTTTCCATTCGTCTGTAATGAATTCGCGTTAGTATTTTGCAGCTGTGACTTCTTAAACTGATAGTTCGGTAATTTTCACATCTGTCAATACCTGCTTACTTTGGGATTGGAATTATATTCTTCTTGAAGTCTGAGGGAATTTTGCCTATCTCATACATCTTGCTCACCAGATGGTAGAGTTTTGTCAGGACTGGCTCTCCCAAGGCTGTCAGTAGTTCTAATGGAATGTTGTCTACTCCTGTGGCCTTGTTTCGACTTAGGTCTTTCAGTGTTCTGTCAAACTCTTCACGCAGTATCATATCTCCCATTTCATCTCCATCTACCTCCTCTTCCATTTCCATAACATTGTCCTCAAGAACATCGCCCTTGTATGGACCCTCTATATACTCCTTATACCTTTCTGCTTTCCCTTCTTTGCTTAGAACTGGGTTTCCATCTGAGCTCTTGATTTTCATGCAAGTGGTTCTCTTTTCTCCAAAGGTCTCTTTAATTTTCCTGTAGGCAGTATATATCTTACCTCTCGTGAGATAAGCCTCTACAGCCTTACATTTGTCCTCTAGCCATCCCTGCTTAGCCATTTTGCACTTCCTATCCATCTCATTTTTGAGACGTTTGTATTCCTTTTTGCCTGCTTCACTTACTGCATTTTTGTATTTTCTCCTTTCATTAATTAAATTCAGTATCTCTTCTGTTATCCAAGGAGTTCTACTAGCCCTCGTCTTTTTACCTACTCGATCCTCTGCTGCCTTCAGCATTTCATTCCTCAAAGCTACCCATTCTTCTTCTACTGCATTTCTTTCCCCCATTCCTGTCAATTGTTCTCTTATGATCTCCCTGAAACTCTGTACAACCTCTTGTTGAGTCAGTTTATCCAGATCCCATCTCCTTAAATTCCCACCTTTTTGCAGTTTCTTCAGTTTTAATCTACAGTTCATAACCAATAGATTGTGGTCAGAGTCCACATCTGCCCCTGGAAATGTCTTACAATTTAAAATCTGGTTCCTAAATATCTGTCTTACCATTATATAATATATATATGAAACCTTCTCGTATCTCCCGGGTTCTTCCATGTATACAACCTTCTTTCATGATTCCTGATCCAAGTGTTAGCTATGATTAAGTTATGCTCTATGCTCTATGCTCTGTGCAAAATTCTACCAGACGGCTTCCTCTTTCATTTCTTAGCCCCAATCCATATTCACCTACTACGATTCCCTCTCTTCCTTTTCCTACTGTCGAATTCCAGTCACCCATGACTATTAAATTTTCGTCTCCCTTCACTACCTGAATAATTTCTTTTATCTCATCATACATTTCATCAATTTCTTCAGCATCTGCAGAGCTAGTTGGCATATAAACTTGTACTACTGTAGTAGGCGTGGGCTTCGTATCTATCTTGGCCACAAAAAGTAGAATTTGTGGAATAAAAACTAATTTACTGTTTTATAGTAAGCGGACGGAGACAGGATATAAAGTAAAATGTTTCAAACCTTGTTTTCTGCATTATCATCTCCACGTATTTTACAATGCTCGCCTTCGCACTATCGTTGGAATTTCACACAAATCACTTTAATCGTAGGTATACATATGGAACAATAATAGGGTATGACGTTGTGTTATTAAAACCGATGCTTGATTTTAGTTACATCGAAAAAAGTGCAGCTCCACTTAACATAGCGTGTAATGGCAGTACTCTGTCTATTCCAACCTTCATGTGACTGTTGTTGGTACCAGTATTCAGCATGTCAGAGATAAGGGCATCTATTTGTCTCTATGGTCTAAGCATCAGTACTCAGCAATACTCTGGTAAATATGTACTTGGACACTGTAGCATAAATTCACTTACCAAGCAATATTAACCAGCCACAACTACTAGCAGGAATGTTATGTACCGGCATGGCATGGGTTACGTGTATCAGATGAAAAGAATATTTCATAGAGCAGTTAATGAACCTGAAACTATAACCAGCTATTAATTGCATGTCAGACAGATATGCGCAACTTCCCACTCTGGATATGCCAGCCTGGTTTAGAAAGGGGCCGTGTAATGAGATGCCTTTCGTTTAGTGTGTAGCTACTCGCAATCCCCCCATGTAAGCTTCATGTTCCGTAGCTCGTCTCCTGAACAACCAACCACAGAGTAATATTTGAACTAATATTGACCACCTTAGTCGGCCACGGTGGCCAGCGGTTCTAGGCGCTTCAGTCTGGAACCGCGCGATTGCTACGGTCGCAGGTTCGAATCCTGCCTCGGGCATGGATGTGTGTGATGTCCTTAGATTAGTTAGGTTTAAGTGATTCTAAGTTCTAGGGGACTGATGACCTCAGATGTTAAGTCCCATGGTGCTCAGAGCCATCTGAACCGTTTCGAAACATTTACCACCGTACACCATGTTCAGAGACAGCCAAAATCAAAACGAGAACAAAATGACAATCATAATAGTGATAAAATTACCGTTCTGCTTATTTCGTCAAGGGTATGTAATGTCATGTTAACGTAATATTAATTACATTTGTTTCTACATGCTATGGCGTGCAGCTTTGGCCAGCAACCCTAAAACGTATTCTAATAAATCTGTTTTTATAGCTTCTTTCTATTCCAGTGAATAACTTATTGCCTTTAAGTCCATCCATTGCCAGCAATGAGCGTAATGCAGCGTCATTAGTTAACTTTTCACCTTAGTTGTTTGCTAGCAAAGTTGAAAGATGACGTAAGACTGTATCACAGCTGAAAAAAAGTCCAACAAGAGCAATCTACTATGAGAGCACAAAGAAAGTTGGCTTCTCTTTCCCGTACATTCCACACAACTTCCTACATTGTATAATGCAAATAAAAGTATTCTAAGGAATGTGTATATCATATTTAAATACCATAGTTCAGTGGCATAATACTTTTTCTGTCCTTTTTTTTCTTATAAACAGAGAGACAACTCTTCAAATATACCTGTGTCCTTAAATTCTAACATTTATGTTTTATATTTAGCTTTATGTATCGACCAAAGGCAATACTTACGGTTCTAGAAGTGTGGATATGACGAGTCTAGCACACTTTGTCCACATTCACTGTTTCGGCTCACTTTCGTTAAATCACGAGGCCAACTGGGTCACTGACTTTGAGATGAAATCACTGATTGTTTGATGACAGTCACACTCCTCCTTCGGTGATTTACCAAGTGTGAGGCCACAAGCCATGCCCTTTTTTTATATCAAAAAGATGGAGGGAATTTTAAAATTCTAAGAAACTAAAAAAATTAGAATGAAATTTCAAAAAATTAAATGTGGCGGTGGGTTATAAAACTGAACATACACACACAAAATAGCCAGCTACAATGTAGCCACATCTCGGCTGTACTCAAAACTATCCACACATCCGAAATCTCACACAGTTCAAGAAGTATATGCATTGCATAAAATGATGAAACCTTGTCAACTGTGTTGTCAGTGCTGGATTCAAAAACTCTTTTATGGGGTGGCTCACCAATCACATGTATAAATTTCCTTGGAAGCTATGTCATTTGCTATGGAATGTTAGAATGAGTATTTAATATATTCTGCATAAGATAGTTAAAACCAACATTTTCCTATCCACTGAAATTAACAAATGAGAATACGTAGTTGCTGAGCATGTTTATTTCAAGAACTAATGCGGCAAGTACAAAAATGCGAATTAAAACCAACTACTGGTTTAAGCTCTTGTTCCCTGTCTTCAACAGAAGGTCCCACTGCTAACACGTTCAGAGTTTAATCTCAGTACCATACTTTGTTCAACACACAAAAGAGCAAATTAATTATTGATGTTATTTTATCCATGCTGGATCTTTCGAATTTCATGGCTATTACTAATAGTTCATGAAGGTCACAACCAACCACAAATACTTTTTGTGTGTGTTATTTTAGAGCCATAAGCGCTTCCATGCACCCATTCATATAGTCAATATAATCAGTTACATAGATGTTTTGATCAACAGCATGTCACCATATCTTTGCTTTGCAAAGCTGTTTGCCTTTTTATTAAATTGCACTTAATTGTTTCATATATTTGATGTTCATAAAGATATAATTTACAAGACTGTTTCTTGACTTACAGTGGGATATACTGTGTAATGATGTTGGTGAATCTTTGGCTGAGATCTTAGTGCAGGAGGTACAGTATACATGACTAATCTTTCGCACATTTGAAGACACCTCTTCTGCCAGAAATATCTCAAGAATTTACTAAGGACATAAGTGATATGCACATACCAGAGAATGCCAGATTTGCATTCCTGGACATTGTGAACCTGTATACAAATATACATGTCCTTGAAACTATTGAAATAACGAATTGGAATTCAATATAAAGGCAAACAGCTTTGGAAGGCAGGGATATATGGATTTGTAGAGATGTTGGAATTAATTTTAGCACATAACTGTTTATTATTCAACAAGAAAATCCATATGCAGTGAGGTGGCCTAGTAATTGGAAAGCAGTCCTGTTGGCCTCTGAACTAATATTTACTTCAACCACTTGGAAAAAAAGTTTTCAGAGCCAATACCCATTTAAAAGATACTGATTTATTGGAAAAGACATGTTAACAGCACAGTCATCTTGTTCAATGGTACAGTAGATGAAATAAAATTATTTACAAATTTCATGAGTAACATGCACCTTAATACCAAATTAACCATTGAATATGTGACAGAAGAGGGTATAAATTTTCTCGATCTTAGAATAAAAAAGTTGAATCAAAAACATGCCTTTGCAATTCACAGAAAGCCCACTGCCACAGATATAATTATACATATTTCTTCTTTCGCAGTACAAAATGTCTTACTTCAAATGTCTATGTTAGACCATATACATAAAATTCCCCTCCATTCATCTGCTAAAGAGAAAGGAATAAATTTCATCAAAACAATGGCCAAAAGCAGTAGGTATATGCTACAAATAATTGACCACATATACAGCAAAATTAAAGACAATAAACCATCTGCAGTAAATTCGCAACCACCTGCAGAAAAGGAACTATCTCCATGCAGTCTTTTCTAGGCACAATTTCCTACCAAGTTTGCAATCTTTTCTGAAGGACGTGATTACAAATAAGTTTCGACACCCTGCATCCTATCGTTATACACAGCCTCAAACCACCAGCCTAGGTTTGGAAAAAATCAGAAATTTATAACACTACGTCAATTCATCCAACTTTATCTTGGACAGACCAACAGAAGCTCCAGAATAACATATCATGAACATGTGGGTGTTTTTAAACTAAAAAATTTAAATAAATCTGCAATAGCCACTCACATGAACCAGTATAGACGCTGTGTTTCCAGCATTAATGACAACTTACGGATACTACATACCACCAACAAGAAAATAGATATCTTAGAGGAACTACAAATATATATTCATACCCTCTGCCTACCCTAATACATTATAAGTGAGCAGTTACAGCGAGCCAGTAGGAAATTTCCAAATAATTTCCCTGGACTGTTCACAGAAATCAAAAACAAATTGGACCCCTAATAGTAATAACTCTGCATAAAAATCGTCTGTTTATGATATCAGTACAAAATCATGATCAACATATGTTTCTCTCATTCCAGCCTCCAACTTTTCAATTTTGTATTTTCTTCAACTGAACTACGAACTGTAACAATAACAAAGTATTTATCACATAAAAATGTGCACACATACATAACTAAATTATGGTATGAAATCATCTGGTTTTAAAGTATTTTGTCAAAATTTCTACTGACAATAAAAAGACATAAGAGTACAATTTCTCCTATTGTCTTAATAGGTTTACTCTTACACTGCAACGATTCTTCCTATTAACATTTTGCACATTCCACACTGCTTTGCTCTGTTTAGTTTACATTCTTGCTTAACAAGAAATGCATGATATTTTTGTTTAATGATAATTTTTGCAATGTAAACAAGAACATCAAGTGTATAGCACATGAAGAAAAGCGTACCATCACGTTTCTGACTTTGATAAAGGTCGGATTGTAGCCTAATGCGATTGCGGTTTATCGTATCGCGACATTGCTGCTCGCGTTGGTCGAGATCCAATGACTGTATGCAGAATATGGAATCGGTGGGTTCAGGAGGGCAATACGGAATGCCGTGCTGAATCCCAACGGCCTCGTATCACTGAGATTAAGATTATTATGAAGTGTCCCACAGTAATTTATTTGCAATATGTGTTCAGTTTGCAATTCAGCAACATATGCATCTACTGGATATCAGATGGCCTACAACAAATTACCATCTACTGAAACTTACATAAGTGGATATAACTATTTTACATTATATCTAAATAAATGCAAGCCTTAGCGTATTTTTATTAATGAAATAGCTTCTAAAGTGGGACTAAATATTTACATATTCTCGTACACTATAGGAACAGATGACATGCTGCTAATCGAAACATCTATGTAACTGAAAATGTTAAGCAATCGAAGATGGGTATGGTAGTCCAGAATGGGTTATGACACTAAAAACCGGCTCTGAGCACTATGGGACTTAACATCTGAGGTCATCAGTCCCCCAGAACTTAGAACTACGTAAACCTAACTCACCTAAGGACATCACACACATCCATGCCCGAGGCAGGATTCGAACGTGCGACCGTTGCGGTCACGCGGTTCCAGACTGTAGCGCCTAGAAGCGCACGGCCACTTCGGCCGGCTTATGACACTAAAATAAAACATTTAAGAACTATTTGTGGCTGACTGCATCATTCACCAATGATATTAATTATTTTCCACATCTTGGATACTTAACATAGTTCCATATTCTTTCCAAGACTAAAATGTCTCCAAAAATATGCCACTAACACAAAAACCTGCAATTTTTACTTCAAACATCACAATGTTATTTATCACACACACACAACCACACACACACACACACACACACACACATACATACATACAGTAGCCAAAAGGCAAACAAACTCACCAAACAATACTTTAGGAGAGAAGGAAGAAAGGAAGGATGTAAGTATGTAAATAAGATGTTTCGACGCTTTTATTGCGATATAGTACTTAAATTGCATATTATTTCATAATACACAACAGGAACTCCTGTATTAAGGTACATCACAATCAAAGATGATCACCAAGGTGAAATATCTTCAATAAAAGTGACGGAACAAGACAATCGATATCTCAAAAGTCAACCCTTTCATAAAATTGTTTGTCCTATATCTTATCAAGTATCTTATACATCTTAAAATTAAATTTTCCCCATGACATTTGAGTCTTATCTTTATCTACGATAATGATGGAAGCTGAAGAAGTGAATTAAAATTTGTGCCATGGCTGGGACTCAAAACCGGGTCTTCTTGCTTACTAGGAATAAATGCTGACAATTACACTACCCAAGTACATCACCTAGCTGTACTAACTACACAATTCGAATGCCCAACTCAACATAAACTTCATATCTTCCAATTATTTTCTCCCTAAATTGCCACAGCTCTCCAGCATTGGATAGCACCCCAGCATTGGAAGTAATGGGGAAATGATCTTATAAATCTTATAATTAAATTTTCCCCGAGATATTTAAGTCTCATACTTATCTATAACAAACATGGCAGCTGAAGAACACTTTTTCAGCTTCCATCATAAGTACAGAGACGATTCAAATTTCTTGCAGTCTTAAATGTTCCTCTGTTTCGATTATGTATCGCGAAAGAAGAGTGGCTTGATATCCAAAGGTCAATGAACTCATCTCAAGGTCTATGAAGATGTAGGTCACATGATGTAAACGAAATGGGCCAGAACATAAAAAGTAAACAATGTCTGCTGGGGTAGCCATAGTAATACTGCTGGTCCTAATTCACTCCACACAAAAAAATGCAATCTATCTTTCTGAGAATTAATACAGGCACTTACACCTAAAATGATGTACACATATTTTCTCTATCGTATCGAAGACACACCGTAGCGAGTGAATCTTTCTGCTATACATTTTATATTTACCATCTACAAAGATGCACATTTTTTTCTAATTGTTAACTTTCTTTATTTTCACTAGCCTATGTCCACTAAATACAGAGTGAGTCACCTAACATTGCCGCTGGATATATTTCGTAAACCACATCAAATACTGACGAATCGATTCCATAGACCGAACGTGGGGAGAGGGGCTAGTGTAATTGGTTAATACAAACCATACAAAAATGAACGTAAGTATGTTTTTTAAACAAATACGTAATCAGTGGCGTTTGTTGCATTGTAAAATGTTAATTACAACCAGAGATATTGTAACCTAAAGTTGACGCTTGAGTACCACTCCTCCGCTGTTCGATCGTGTGTATCGGAGAGCACCGAATTACGTAGGGATCCAAAGGGAACGGTGATAGAGCTTAGGTACAGAAGAGACTGGAACAGCACATAACGTCCACATGCTAACACCTTTTTATTGGTCTTTTTCACTGACGCACATGTACGTTACCATGAGGGGTGAGGTACACGTACACACGTGGTTTCCATTTTCAATTACGGAGTGGAATAGAGTGTGTCCGGACATGTCAGGCCGATAGATGTTCAATGTGGTGGCCATCATTTGCTGCACACAATTGCAATCTCTGGCGTAATGATTGTCGTACACGCCGCAGTACATCTGGTGTAATGTCGCCGCAGGCTGCCACAATACGTTATTTCATATCCTCTGGGGCTGTAGGCACATCACGGTACACATTCTCCTTTAACGTACCCCACAGAAAGAAGTCCAGAGGTGTAAGATAAGGAGAACGGGCTGGCCAATTTATGCGTCCTCCACGTCCTATGAAAAGCCCGTCGAACATCCTGTCAAGGGTCAGCCTAGTGTTAATTGCGGAATGTGCAGGTGCACCATCATGCTGATACCACATACGTCGACGCGTTTACAGTGAGAAATTTTCGAGCAACGTTGGCAGATCATTCTGTAGAAACGCGATGTATGTTGCAGCTGTTTGGGCCCCTGCAATGAAGTGAGGACCAATGAGGTGGTCGACAATGATTCCGCACCATACATTTACAGTCCACGGTCGCTGTCGCTCTACCTGTCTGAGCCAGCGAGGATTGTCCACGGACCAGTAATGCATGTTTCGTAGATTCACTGCCCCGTGGTTTGTGAAACCCGCTTCATCGGTAAACAGGTAGAACTGCAACGCATTCTCTGTTAATGCCCATTGACAGAATTGCACTCTATGATTAACGTCATCACCATGTAATTGCTGATGTAGCGACACATGAAACGGATGAAAGCGGTGACGATGCAGTATGACCGTTCCCTCTGGATCCCTACGTAATTCGGTGCTCTCCGATACACACGATCGAACAGCGGAGGAGTGGTACTCAAGCGTCAACTTTAGGTTACAATATCTCCGGATGTAATTAACATTTTACAATGCAACAAACGGCACTGATTACGTATTTGTTTATATGTTCTGATGTGCTAACAAAACTAACGGGGTTCCATTTAAAAAAACGTAGGTTTGTATTAAAAAACATACTTGCGTGCATTTTTTTATGGTTTGTATTAAACAATTACACTAGCCCCTCTCCTCACGTTCGGTCTGTGGAATCGGTTCGTCAGTATTTGATGTGGTTTACGAAATACATCCAGCGGTAACGTTAGGTGACTCACCCTGTATATTCTTCTTAGCACACCAGTGTATTTTTTAATGTTCATTTCGATGAGTCACATTGATCTAACAGACTATCCTGTCATTCCTCAATAGTACACTGTCGTCTATGCTTCGATTGGAAATTTCCGGCCGACACAAGGCGCCATATGATTGTCCCTTTCGTAATCATTCGGATAAGCGCGAGTCACAATACGTTCATGAAAATAAATGAGCCATTTGTCAGAATGTAGTCCCGTCAGATTTCTTGCACATAGCAGAGGTAAATAGAATACAAACTTACAGCCAAATTAATTTAAAAATTTTATGTGTAACCATAGCTTGTTAGTGCATACGTTTGGGACGCCACGAGGACACCTAAAGGAAAAGGCAAAACAGGTGAGAACCCGACATTTGTCCTCCACAAGCTGATGTTACACTCGTCTGAAGCACCTCTATTACGAACGTCTTTGATACCCTGTGGAATGATCTAGACGTGAGCGGCGTGATCGGATCCCAAGTTGTTTAATACGATACATCCTATTAATGAAAGATATCAGACACAACCGTAAGACATTTAGGGGTGTTCACAGTGAGGAACGATCAAATTAAACTATTCGCATGGAAGACAGATGCCAGATCGATTCGTTGGATGAAAACCAGCATAATGCAGTTTATTCACTAATGATTTGTCTTATAAAAGTTTCGTACCACTAATTCTCGAAAACTATTAGTAAATATTGACGCCACATGCAGTCGTATTAACGCAAGACACAGAGTATGCTCAAGGAAGAGTGATGCCATTTCTCACACTCCGGCAGTTCCAGATTATTGCAACTGGCGTTTGGGAGCTGGCGTCCCAACACAACAGACGGAATGCGATTCATAGTGTCATTCTCTCAGTATGTGAGACATCTCGGAGAAGTTTCATAATTAACCCATGGTACCGGCCCAAACTCTGGAAATCAGGAATTTTATGACGCCACTACTCTCAAAGGCTTACATTTCATTTCACCAAAGCCATTCGAATCAATTCCCTCCAGACCGATCGTGCGGTAGAGACTTGATTGGATTTATTTACTATGATTAATAATACTGCTTTATCTCTGTAGGAGAAATAAAATAGTTCGGTATAGAGTATTACTGAGCTACTTGTCATGCCTTACTATCGATCCGAGTGAAGTGTCCAAAACATTCAATCGTTTCGTGTTACCGGTGTGTTGATACCACATCAATTCCAAACGGTTGCTACTCAGCTTTGGGAGCAGACCGCCCAAGCTGCCGTGTCGAGCGCCTCCACCTCCTAAAAGCACCTAGGTCGTGAGGACACGAAAATTAGTTGGGACCGAATTAACGCTCCCTCAGAACTCAGGTCCGCCAGCGGCGCGCTATTCACGGCGGATGAAAAGCGATTGAAACGGAAATGCTGACAGGTTTCTGCTGGGCCGGCTCTGAGCCGCGACTGCAGGGGCCGCTCCACCGTTCGCTTTCAGCCCCTGTCGGCCGCAGAAGCTGGTTTCGGCGTCTCCAGCTGTAGATTCAGCGAGGCACTCCCTGCGTGGACAGCTCTGAGGCCAACGGCCCCTTCCTTCGCCTGAAAATCTGCATGGTGGGGTGAAGTAAGGTTTTCGCCTCCGTCAAAAAATATATAAATAAAAAATTAAAAAAATAAAGTCAATCAATGAATTAAAAGTTGGAGATACTAGAAAGAAGAATATTACGGAAAATCATGGGTCCAAGCTAGGTTGAAACTGGCTGGAAACTTGGGAGCAACAATGAAATGTACAAAAAAGGTGGAGAAAATCTCAGCGACCATGAAAAAGAGCTTATAATTTCTAGGACACCTGTACAGTGTGGACAAAACCAGACTAACCTAAAGGATATGCGACTGCCTGTGGCAAGAGAAAACGACGATATGCATTAAGGAAGCTCGCAAAGATCTGGAAAGGTTCTGCATTCAGGAAGTTCAGATGTTAAACAGGGATACATTTAGGACCATGATTCAAAATTTGGAAGCATTTCAAGTCGAAAGAACTAAGAAGACTGGAAGAGCCTGGACCAATGATTAGACGGAACAGCACAGCGTCCATATGAAGGAGTACTGGACAAAGAGGAAACTTCAGACAAAGAAAAAATGAAATTGTAGCGTGATCCTAAGTGGTCAATTCGCAAATAAAAAAAGAGACTTAGAGATATACATGATCTACTGGTAGAACCAGAGGTAAAAGTTACACTGCATGTCAGCAAATATAGCCAATATGAAATTACTGTTTGGTTGACAGCAATTTTTTGCTAATAATCGAATCAAATTGCCGCATGCTTTAAGCTGCTAACTGTCAGGCAATGTTAGACGTGTTATAAGTCCAACTTTCTTCTACCCTGTACGCCGGACGTTGTGTCCGAGCGGTTCTAGGCGCTTCAGTCTGGAACCACGCGACCGCTACGGTCGCAGGTTCGAATAATTAAAATTGACTTTTTTCTTAAACATATGAATATTTATATATGTGTTTGTAGAGAGAGAGAGAGAGAGAGAGACTGATTTTTGATTGAGATTTTTGCTTTAAGTCTTAAGTGGTACCTGAATTTTGTTTGCTGCATCTTTGAATGATCAGCTTCTGCATCAGTTGGTGACGTATTACAATTTGGAGGAAGTTATTGTTCTTTAAGGTTTAAAATACGACTCTGTTAGTTACTTGGCCGTATTGCGGATAGCTTTGAGCCCACGTTTTCGTAGCTTTTCATACCTAAGGAACCACTGTTGTAAGTAAATAAGATCAAACAGCAATCCGCTTTTCGTGAGAAAAGGACATTGCTAAGCACACAAACTTCCTTCAAACTACACGTCCTGCTGCATCAAAATTGGTCAGTGGAGTTCAGCGCCATACTATTATAGAAGAACATAATCCAATTACTACAATTAAGAAACTATGAGAGGTTGTTACACATTGAATGAAAACAATAGAGAATGCATTTCCTTCCCTGTATTTTAGTGAACTTTGTACACTTACAGTCCTGTCGACTGATTGACGGCGACGAAAATGAAGTTCACTTCCTATTCCAAAAACAAGATACTGCTATTCTTCACTTCCAGAAAATTTGTATACACAAATGTTTGCAACTCTTACACATACTGCACTCCGTTTTAACACTAAAATATCAATTTTCATTAAATGTAACAATACGTTCCGAGCGACGGCCTAGCAATACGTCCTCTTTCTACAAGATACAGATTAACAGTTTTCTTTTTTTTTAATGAATCAATTGTCTTTTTTTACAGTCCATACTCAAAGATTCACAGCTACTATCGCTGCGGGGATTGTGCGCTAAATTCTTGCTGCCCAGCTGCGCTTCACTTCACTTCAAGTACTTTTTGAATCACATTTCAAGTACGGTATTTATATACATTCCTGAGCTTCTCAGAATAAAATCAGGCACAAATAAATTTTAAAAAAGGCAGCGAGGCTCACATAACATTAAATCCTGCCTCGGGCATGGATATGTGTGACGTCCTTAGGTTAGTTAGGTTTAAGTAGTCCTAAATTCTAGGGGACTGATGACCTCAGATGTTAAGCCGCTTTGTGCTCAAAGCAATTTGAACCATTTTTCTACCCTGTACTATCATAAGTTTCCGCGAAAGAATGGGATGTCTTGTAAATCGGAATGGTTTGTCTCTTAGGCTGCGGATCACAGTGGCACCGACAAAGGTCGCCGGAGGCCGTCGGCAGAGGTCGTACCGTAACATCGGCCTACTTCTTCGTTCGCCTGGTTTCCAATCTCCTTGTCAGTTATTAGCGAGATCTGGGTTACGTCAGAATCTATTCTAACGAGTCGAGTACTGTACACTCTCTTCTGAGTTATTGGAAAAACCGGAGAAGTTTTACGAATATATGGCACGAAGCGAGAAACGTTCTTTTCAACAAGCGCTTGTATCTTAGGACACCAACCGACAGGTCCTTGGGGAAGGGCTGAGGGAAACTACTGAACATTTCTTGTTACGACGTACTGTTTAAAACAATTTATTAGTCAATAATAAATTCTTCTCCTCAACAGCAACGATGCATAGCTTTCAATTAAAAAAAAAACACTTAACATTAAATTTGAGTTTCCACGCTTCAGAAAGGTATTAAGCGTGAAATATCAGTTTCAATATTCTTTACAAGTTTTTTACTTACAATTAACCAAAACATTGAATATTAATGATTTCAACTGAAAATCATGCTGAGGCACACCATAACCTGAAATTTACAGTAGAGGAATAATAGAAGCGCCCCAAATCAAATGAGGGCAAAACCCACAGACAACCCAACAGTCCCAAAACCTCAGCACCTAGTTCCCCGGCAGTAATTAGTCGAGAAAGGATACGTAGTGCCCTACAACATATTCAGAAAAGCTCTTTTAAGCAGTAAACAGCTTAAACAAAATCTAAGGGTTTGTTTCGCCTCTAACAGAAATCCTATAACTAATTTTAAGATTAAACCGCCACTGAATGTTAACTGTGAAACGCCCCCTTAGAAAAATTATGAATAACTGTGCTAGTAAACTTCTACGTCATTTGATACAAAGACAGCTGAGCAAAACTGAACGTACTCAGACATTTCTCTCTTTACTTATTCTGATCATCACTAATCTGACACACAATATTTTTTTAACGCAACGCAATCTGAAGTTCAAAAATCCCTACAAAAGAATGGCCCTCACTAACAATAACCTACATCTTTCATGAATCACTTATCTAACAAAAATCTTAGTTACTCGAACTACTGCAATGCAGCGAGCGCCAATACTGCCAGCTAAATAAAAGATCCTAACTACTGAAGGCACTAACTGCTAATAGACATAGTTAGCAAATGAAAGATTTTGATAGAGAACTAAAAATTTATTTACCTTAATGGAGTTCAAGAGTCATCTCATATATATATATATATATATATATATATATATATATATATATATATATATATATATAGGGTGAGTCACCTAACATTGCCGCTGGATATATTTAAGGTGTTAGCGTGTGAACGTAATGTGCTGTTCCAGTCTCTTCTGTACCTAAGGTCCATCACCGTTCCCTTTGGATCCCTACGTAATTCGGTGCTCTCCGATACAAACGATCGAACAGCGGAGGAGTGGTATTCAAGCGTCAACTTTAGGTTACAATATCTCCGGATGTAATTAACATTTTACAATACAACAAACGGCACTGATTACGTATTTGTCTATATGTTCAGATGTGCTAACAAAACTAACGAGGTTCCATTTTAAAAAAAACGTAGGTTTGTTTTAAAAAACATACTTCCGTGCATTTTTTTATGGTTTGTATTAACCAATTACACTAGCCCCTCCCCTCACGTTCGGTCTGTGCAATCGATTCGTCAGTATTTGATGTGGTTTACGAAATATATCCAGCGGTAACGTTACGTGACTCACCCTGTATATACACTCCTGGAAATTGAAATAAGAACACCGTGAATTCATTGTCCCAGGAAGGGGAAACTTTATTGACACATTCCTGGGGTCAGATACATCACATGATCACACTGACAGAACCACAGGCACATAGACACAGGCAACAGAGCATGCACAATGTCGGCACTAGTACAGTGTATATCCACCTTTCGCAGCAATGCAGGTTGCTATTCTCCCATGGAGACGATCGTAGCGATGCTGGATGTAGTCCTGTGGAACGGCTTGCCATGCCATTTCCACCTGGCGCCTCAGTTGGACCAGCGTTCGTGCTGGACGTGCAGACCGCGTGAGACGACGCTTCATCCAGTCCCAAACATGCTCAATGGGGGACAGATCCGGAGATCTTGCTGGCCAGGGTAGTTGACTTACACCTTCTAGAGCACGTTGGGTGTCACGGGATACATGCGGACGTGCATTGTCCTGTTGGAACAGCAAGTTCCCTTGCCGGTTTAGGAATGGTAGAACGATGGGTTCGATGACGGTTTGGATGTACCGTGCACTATTCAGTGTCCCCTCGACGATCACCAGTGGTGTACGGCCAGTGTAGCAGATCGCTCCCCACACCATGATGCCGGGTGTTGGCCCTGTGTGCCTCGGTCGTATGCAGTCCTGATTGTGGCGCTCACCTGCACTGCGCCAAACACGCATACGACCATCATTGGCACCAAGGCAGAAGCGACTCTCATCGCTGAAGACGACACGTCTCCATTCGTCCTTCCATTCATGCCTGTCGCGACACCATTGGAGGCGGGCTGCACGATGTTGGGGCGTGAGCGGAAGACGGCCTAACGGTGTGCGGGACCGTAGCCCAGCTTCATGGAGACGGTTGCGAATGGTCCTCGCCGATACCCCAGGAGCAACAGTGTCCCTATTTTGCTAGGAAGTGGCGGTGCGGTCCCCTACGGCACTGCGTAGGATCCTACGGTCTTGGCGTGCATCCGTGCGTCGCTGCGGTCCGGTCCCAGGTCGACGGGCACGTGCATCTTCCGCCGACCACTGGCGACAACATCGATGTACTGTGGAGACCTCACGCCCCACGTGTTGAGCAATTCGGCGGTACGTCCACCCAGCCTCCCGCATGCCCACTATACGCCCTCGCTCAAAGTCCGTCAACTGCACATACGGTTCACGTCCACGCTGTCGCGGCATGCTACCAGTGTTAAAGACTGCGATGGAGCTCCGTGTGCCACGGCAAACTGGCTGACACTGACGGCGGCGGTGCACAAATGCTGCGCAGCTAGCGCCATTCGACGGCCAACACCGCGGTTCCTGGTGTGTCCGCTGTGCCGTGCGTGTGATCATTGCTTGTACAGCCCTCTCGCAGTGTCCGGAGCAAGTATGGTGGGTCTGACACACCGGTGTCAATGTGTTCTTTTTTCCATTTCCAGGAGTGTATTTTCTGGCGGACACACGTCCAGATCGTTCGCTTATAATAACGTCCCGAAACTCTGGCATCTCTCACTCCACATTCACCACTGCTGGCGGCTCACCTCCAACTGTCCAACGCTACACGCTGTTCACATGCAACTGCCCAACACTACACAAGCGAATATTCCAACATTGAGTCCAACCAGCCACAGACTACATACAGCACAGTCAGTGATTTTCATTCAGAGCGCTACGTGGCGTTACCAACATAAAACCCTAAACAGCCTACTTACAACTGGTCTCGCGATGTTAGTTAGCAAATTGGAAGGAGGAACGCAACTTAAAGCCGGAATTGCTGCCCGAAAAGGATCAGAAATTATATCTCAAATACAGAACAAATATCACCAGTCTTAAGTGCAGCAACAGCCTTCAAACTAGTATACACAACCCAAGGTACACAAATGGCCTTTTATTAGCTTAACGATTAAATCAAAGGTTCTGAAGACTTCAGTTGTCCTCATGGAATTATTTTAGAATAGTTTTACATATAATTTAACAGAGGAAAGCATCATTTAAGCATCAACTGTCCTAATAGTTTTTCTAGTCTCTAACGAATGGGGTGGAGGGGGGGGGGGAGTGGGGAGGGAATCTGGCTGCAAGAAACAAGTTAGTACCACTAAAGAGGATCTCTTTTGTTAAGATCAACGTGGTGACAAAATTTGACTAAGAAATGGTCACAGGCCTGTAGGACTTGAAATTGTATCACCAAAACTGTACTTTACTTCAAATTAGGCGCCCAGTATTTTTTTGCTTACTCTAGACATAAGTCAATTTCCGCCCAGGAGAGAGTTGAACACAAGGCACACTCCAAAACTCATTAAAAGGAAAATAGGGGAGCGCAGCACAACTGAAAAACCAATCGGAAAGGCAGCGCCGACCTACTACTAGGACAAACAGCAGCAGGCAATGGAGACAAGTTTCTGGAGAACGTGCGAATCAGGTTCACCACAAACGTATGTAGAACTGGGCTCTTTCCTTTTCCAAGGAACCCGAAGGAGGCGTTGACTCGGTGTCCGGCAAAATAGTGTGGTGGTTGGGTTGCGGTCGTCCAGTGCAGAAGGGAACACAACCGGCGGGCTTCGCGAAATGGCGCCAAATTCTCCGGGAGGAAGCCGGATACAGCCACCACCACCTAAAGAGAAGGCCGCGGCGCGCTCTTGTGACGTCACGCAAAGCGGGCCAGGCTGCGCTGACAGAATCGAGACGCACGGCCTGCAAATCTTTGTCAAACGGTTTTACAGAACCTATTCCGTAAAAAATAATTAATTTCTGAAATACTTTTAGCTTTATATGGCAGCTTTATGATGAAGTGCCAATCATTTCGATAATGGTCATAACTATTGTGGTATTTCACAGATGAGTATCAAATTTGAGAACGTTGCCATAAAAAATAGGGGTCGCTATGAATTTGTGTTTGATGCATATTACACATTCTATTGCTGAGTATGAAATACAGATGAGGTTTTGAAATTTTCGTAAAACTTTGGATCGATATCTGCTTCCAATCTCGAAAAAATTGAGCATCTGCAGCAACTTCACTTCCGATCGCAACGCGCGGGAATGAAATGTTCATAACGCCTGTCATATCTCGTAAACCGCTGGAGATAACGAAACGAGGTCTTGGCAAATGATACCACGCAAAGAGGAGAGTACTTTGCCGAATGGTTAAAATAAGTAACTTTATCAATTGCGATATAGCAGAAACTATAGTTTATAATTCTTTCTTACCGGTAATGTAATTGCATAAGACTTATCAATAGCCAGTGAAAACGTACGAGTGCGGGATGTAAATAATATTGCGATATACATGATAAAACAAGGTACATATGTGAAAAATGCACTGTGATAAAGTACATTCTTTCTGGACCAGACAACTATTATTTACGCTCACTTGAAAAATTCTGCACTAATACAGTGTATAATATTAAATTCCTATGCCTTTAGTATCCTAAATAAATATTGTGTAGCTGTTTATAGAGCTCCCTCAGGAAAGCTGAGTACATTCCCCAAGCAAACAATCACTTTCAACTCACCTCACAAAAACAATTATGCGTTGTTATTGTAATGTAAATTTTCTTTCCTGTAAAAATATGGCAGATTTTGAGCATAAGTCAACAGTGAAAATCTACAAACCTTCAGCAGACATTTGCAGCAGTTGGAATGAGACAATGTGTCAAGCTAAAAACGTCAATAATAAATTTAACCTATTTCTAGATTAATTTGTTCCATTGTTTGACACATCGAAAAATAAAACAGATATGCTTCATACAGAGAGATCGCTTTTTAAACATGACAACAGCAGTTTCAACATTCGTTAGCACTCATGCTAACTAATGCGAGAGTGAAAAACAACACCCACTCACAAATAGAGAATAAAACGTATCGGTAATGCGTAACAAAATACGAACTGCAGAGAAATTTAAACACGAATAAAAAGTAACACGAGCCACAAATTTATATTTCGTTTTCAAAATCAAAATAAAGCCACTTGATAACGAATACTAGGCCTATTTACTGCGAACTTTTGCTCACAATTTTAGCCAAATGTATCCAAAATGCAAGATATTCCACCAGAAAAAAATAATAATTGTACTAGGTATATGGTTTTTACATACCTTCGTGTGCTCAGTGGGTTGGAAATTGGCCCGATGAATCGCTGAAAGACATTTCCAACGCAGATTCGCATCTTTCGGAAAGGAAAACAACATTACTTTAGGTCGAGTTCCGTAATTCACACGACACCTTGGCACACAACACTTGTAAACCATGTTCACAGTAGCTTCACTACACGTAAACACTGTAATCGCTAGTTTTAAGCACGAATATAGCACTCGATCCAAGAAACGTGTAGATAAACAAACGCTTCGAAACACAACATGGTGGCCCGCTTGGAGTGACGTCACGACCTGTTATGAATTTCGCGCCGCGGCCTTGTCTCTAGGTGGTGGTGATACAGCGCGCACAGTCACAGCCAGGGCAGGACTAGGCTAGGCTAGGCTGGCCCAGCACAACACGTCAACAGCCGCAGCGTCCAGCAAGGAGAAGGCCGACCACCCGGGGGAGGGTGCGCCGGCGGTACTGACTAATTGCTCTCCCACCATAACCACCTGTAATTGCTCCCTTCCTTTTTGCACAACCCGCTTCCTCTCTTCCACCAGAGGGAAAAAGGAAGACCCTCCGACTGTGAAGAACGTGCTCAGCTCGCCGGGCGTCGGCTCTAGAGCTCGCCGCACGGTTCAGCAAGATTACAAATACTCTGCACAACTTCGCATAAATTCGTGAAACAGACGTGGCAATTAACCTGTAATGACAGACAATCAGCATATCTGTGATGCCGGCCGCGGTGGCCTAGCGGTTCTAGGCGCTTTATTCCGGATCCGCGCGACTGCTACGGTCGCAGGTCCGAATCCTGCCTCAGGCATGGGTCAAATGGCTCTGAGCACTTTGGGACTTAACATCTATGGTCATCAGTCACCTAGAACTTAGAACTACTTAAACCTAACTAACCTAAGGACATCACACACATCCATGCCCGAGGCAGGATTCGAACCTGCGACCGTAGCAGTCGCACGGTTCCGGACTGCGCGCCTAGAACCGCGAGACCACCGCGGCCGGCGCCTCGGGCATGGATGTGTGTGATGTTCTCAGGTTAGGTTAGGTTTAAGGGGCTCCGGAAAGGCTCAAAATCATGAAAAGTTCAATTTTTACTTTTTTGCGTTTTCTGAATCTGCAGACTATTACCTTTTAATAGATATATAATTTATTCAATTCCGAAGACTACAACTATTTTTAAATTTTTTTTAAATGTGTTCTACATGGGCGTGACCCACTGTGGCGCTGTTAAACTGCTGTCAAATGGTGTTATTATTAACGTCCGTGTTCATCAGGTACATTTTAGTGATGTGGGATAAAGTATGTGTCGTGGCTAACCTGTGATGGTTCAATATATATCGCTGGTGTGATTGTCGATTGTTTCATGTTTATTTACTCTGTCGTTATCTCGAAAATATTCGTAATTAATTCTGTTTCTTGAGTCTCTGTTTTGTTGAAGTATAATAATGAGTAAAAGTAAAGTTATTAGAAAGAGAAATGTTAGAAAGCCAAAGGTATGTGTTATTACTGTAAACAATAAAGACGAGCGCTGCTTGCTTTAGAAAGGAACGCCTTCGGGCTGCAGACAGGGTTGTAAAGAGTCTAGAGTAAACAGGAGGAGGAACAAGAGGAAGCTGGAGGAGGAGTTTGCAGAGGATGAAGATAATCTATCCTATGGACATGGAATGCACTAAAAAGTTAATCCAATCTTTGTCGCTCGATTCCCAAAACTTTTATTTTCTCATACTAATTACATGTTTTCTAAGAATCTTCCAAACATATTTGTTCCAAACTTTCAGTAAATGATACACAGTACTTTCTGCATAATTTAACACAGCCTTTTTCCAAAAAACTGTATATTTTGAATATATAAATAAAAATTGCAAAAAAGTTGTGAATTTTCATTACAATTGAAAAAAAAATCATCTTTAATAACTGAACTAAAATTTTGTAAAATCCCTGTGTTAAGTTGTAGCCCATATTCCAATAAATAATCTGTAAAAAGTTCAACTTCCTACCTCAAATACTTTGTGAGGAAAGATGTAATTTATAAGCGTTATTTTAACATTGCAAGTATAGGGCGTTCCGGAGCCCCTTAAGTAGTTCTAAGTTCTAGGTGACTGACGACCTCAGATGTTAAGTCCCACAGTGCTCAGAGTCATTTGTACCATTTGAACCGCCGATCGGAGTCTGTACGTTTAGGCAAGGGATAGGCTGCACAGATAGCGCAGAGATACTGCTCTACAAATTTAAAAATAACGGCAACATTCGGCCATTGTCGGTACCCCTTGATGTCGGTGCCACCGTGAGCGCAGCCTTATCCGCGGCTACGTTACGAAGGAAAGAGCCTTTTTTCTTAAAAAAAAAAGGTTCCTATAACTATGAAAAAGCTACAGTAAAGGTCTTAACACACGCTAAAGATCTGTTTCGTCGAGAGTCTGTTGCAAGTTTTCAGCAACGTGAAATGTGCATCCCCATGATCGGCGAAATCAGGCAGCAACTGATGGCCGATCAGGAGGAAGTTAGAACCGTTTTATTATGTGGTGTCACCGCCAGATACCACACTTGCTAGGTGGTAGCCTTTAAATCGGCCGCGGTCCGTTAGTATACGTCGGACCCGCGTGTCGCCACTGTCAGTGATTGCAGACCGAGCGCCGCCACACGGCAGGTCTAGAGCGTCTTCCGAGCACTCGCCCCAGTTGTACAGCCGACTTTGCTAGCTATGGTTCACTGACAAATTACGCTCTCATTTGCCGAGACGATAGTTAGCATAGCGTTCAGCTACGTCATTTGCTACGACCTAGCAAGGCGCCATTATCCTTTGCTATTTATCTTGTGATGCATGTACCGTCAGACCGATGTTCACCAATTACGGATTAAAGTTAATTATTCCAGAAGCTACATATCTTTTTTACTAGACTCAACTCCTATAACTGTTCCAGACCTCACGCCAGCCTGCGTGAGCTTAACCCGTGCCTTTCGGCTACCAATCATAGTGACTTGGCTGTCTTGCCAAGTCACAACATATTAGTTATCCGTTCAGCCAGGTTCCTGGATCGTCACGGAACGCATTCCGAAGTTATGAGATGGTCACTGGAAACCTGATCACACTTCTCGCTGAGAGGAAAAACGACATACCAGAATTGAAGATTTGGCTCCAGCCTCGCGACACGTGACTTGCGCCAGCGATACAGAACGAAAGACCGGAAATTACGAGTATGGCTCGCATGAGAGCCTGTACAGCAAATGAAAAATTCTCTGTTCCACGGAACCATGATAGATTCAACGATGGGCTTTTCTGACCAGGGACAGTGCATTCTTTGCGTACGTTGCGTCAACCTTGAGACGCCCCAAGTAAAGGAACGTTTTCTCGGTGTATATATTCCACCGGACTCCAGGGCACAAATGTAGGCAACAAGTTCATCCTCCTAAGACTCTCAGCAGGAATTGTGTCTACGAGTGCATTCTTCCAATGATTCATCGAATATGTGTGAACGTAACAATAATATGATGAAAACATTTCTTTAAGAAAAGCCAAGTGTCGTTACATTCACTACAGTAACCTCGCACTGCACTGGGTTTCAAGAAGCTGTGATACATTGTGCTATGTCTTTGTCACAGTGAAAGATATCTCCAATGTAATTAAAAAATCTACAAAAAGGCAAAAGGTAAACCCAGATGCTGTGCTGCCAAGTGGTGTCGAAGAGATGAATCCACATGAGGAAGTTCAGCGGCTAATACACTTCGATTATTCCCTAGAACGTAAATTTTTCAGGGAAAATTATGACTGCGTCTAGAACATAGTGATCAAAGTATTGACTGCACGAAGCTCAATTAGAGCTGAGAGACAGTGAGTTCTGAGGGACTACGCGGAGCGGCTCGAAAAGTTGGCACTATTTTTTGCACGACAATTACATTACCGGCCATTAAAATTGCTACACCACGAAGATAACGAGCTACAGACGCGAAATTAAACCGACAGGAAGACAATGCTCTGATATGCAAACGATTAGCTTTTCAGAGCATTCACACAAGGCTGGCGCCGGTTGCGACACCTACAACGTGCTGACATGAGGAAAGTTTCCAACCGATTTCTCATACACAAACAGATATTGACCGGCGTTGCCTGATGAAACGTTGTTGTGATGCCTCGTGTAAGGAGGGGAAAAGCGTACCATCACGTTTCCGACTTTGATAAAGGTCGGATTGTAGCCTATCGCGATTGCGGTTTATCGTATCGCGACATTGCTGCTCGCGTTGGTCGAGATCCAATCACTGTCTGCAGAATATGGAATCGGTGGGTTCAGGAGGGCAATACGGAACGCCATGCTGGAACCCAATGGCCTCGTATCACTAGCAATCGAGATGACAGGCATCTTATCCGCATGACTGTAACGGATCGTGGAGCCACGTCTCGATCCCTGAGTCAACAGATGGGGACGTTTGCAAGACAACAACCATCTGCACGAACAGTTCGACGACGTTTGCAGCAGCATGGACTATCAGCTCGGAGACCATGGCTGCGGTTACCGTTCACGCTGCATCACAGACAGGAGCGCCTGAGATGGTGTACTCAACGACGCACCTGGGTGCACGAATGGCAAAACGTCATTTTTTCGGATGAATCCAGGTTCTGTTTACAGCATCGCGATGGTCGCTTCCGTGTTTGGCGACATCGCGGTGGACGCACATTGGAAGCGCTTTTTCGTAATCGGCATACTGGCGTATCACTCGGCGTGATGGTATGGGTTGCCATTGGTTACACGTCTCGGTCACCTCTTGGTCGCATTGACGGCACTTTGAACAGTGGACGTTACGTTTCAGATGTGTTACGACCCGTGGCTTCTACCCTTCTTTCGATCCCTGCGAAACCCTACATTTCAGCAGGATAATGCACGACCGCATGTTGCAGGTCCTGTACGGGCCTTTCTGGATAAAGAAAATGTTGGACTGGTGCCCTGGCCAACACATTCTCCAGACCTCTCACCAATTGAAAACGTGTGGTCAATGGTGGACGAGCAACTGGCTCGTCACAATACGCCAGTCACTACTCTTGATGAACTGTGGTATCGTGTCGAAGCTGCATGGGCAGCTGTTCGTGAACACTTCATCCAAGCTCTGTTTGACTCAATGCCCAGGCGTATCAAGGCCGTTATTACGGCCAGAGGTGCTTTTTCTGGGTACCGATTTCTCAGAATCTATGCACCCAAATTGCGTGAAAATGTAATCACATGTCAGTTCTAGTATAATATATTTGTCCAATGAATAACCGTTTATCATCTGCATTTATTCTTGGTGTAGCAGTTTTAATGGCCAGTAGTGAAATTTACGCTTTCTTTCATACAGTTCAAAAATCATCACCCTGTATCTACCTATGCCTTTAAGTTATGCATGCACAGTGAGGTATATGTATCATTAATTAAGTGGAAGGCGTCGTAAAGCTGAAGTGTTTGTTTTTTCGTACACTGATTAATCAATAAGAAGACAAAAAGTGCATCTAGGCAGCAGCTGTCGACACGGCGTCTTCATACGAAACTTTCCTCTAAGTTACGTCAAGAATTGATAAATGGCTGACGGATAGCAAAAAAGTAGCAGTAATAGTGAATAAAGATATTATATTGGCATCAAATTGGTTAGACAAATCATATCACAACCTGGATTGCTCAGCACGCGTGATATGAATCGGTTGAGTAAAATCAAGAAGCACATGTTTTCTCCACACGTCGTCCAACAGGGTAGTATAGTCTTTAATGGACAGGAAAGGATAATGTGATTGGATGCCTAATGAACCGGATTGAATAAATACCACTCTGTCACGTAACAAGCTTCCAGATTTCGAAAAATGAGCGATGTGTGAGGCTTTGTGGCGCAACGCACATAAATAACAAATCGCGTTTCGGTTCACAACAAATTGTGTGCACTGAATAATTGCAAAATAGCTTTGCAAAGATCTGCATCACACGGCTGAAGTGATACGATCGTTGCCTAAGGACAACTATGGCATAATAACTGAAGCGGTATTACCTGAACTTCCCACGTTGCAGTCTAAGGCTCCGAACTGCTACGCTTCTAATACAAGAGTGCAGATTGCTTTCAAATAGATCCAGTCACCTGGCGCATTGCTCCTTTTAATGCTCAAGGTCCATGATGTGTTAAGTGAAATATGTAATTTCAGTGTGTTGTTAACGTAAATTTAATATTCTTCTCTATAACATAAAGTTCTTAGAAATGAACAAAAAAAAAAAACTTGGAAAATATAAGTGCACACCTCTGTGTGCCTAAGAGGCCGTGGTGTGTATCAACAAAGGTGACAGCACTGACTATTACACAGTTTCAGGAAAATCTAAGAGTGAGTGTAGCACAGAACTTTCAAGTTATAAATGAAATGTGCCAATATCAGTCGTAGGTTCTTCATGGGACTAGCTGTTTTCAGTTTTTTCGTGTTGACGAACTGGCAGTGTGTCTTATTGAGTGTTTCAGTCTCTATCTCTGTGTGCCTAAGGGACCGTGTGTACAAACACGCTACAGCAGTACCGCAAAGAACTCGGACTTTGTACGACTAATCGATGTCATCGCTCTGTAGCCAATTCTTGAAGCGAGATTACTCTTTATTGAGCGCTGAGACGATAATGAGACAACATTTCCCATCATATGCACTACGATGACTGTAAAAATAGGTAGTAAATCCAGGGGCATCCGTATCTTGGTTGCAAGAGCCAGCCAGAGAAAGAAACGTTGTGATATACTTAGGAACCTTCAGTTGTGTACTGGCAGTGGAAGTAAGACCTGTCGATTTTAAGTGACGGTAACTAGAAGTTGCAAAAAAAAAAAAAAAAAAAAAATTCAGAGTTAACTGATAATTCCATTCACCTCCTACTAGAAGCTATTATAAAGCGTCACAGTAAAAGATGGCCAGGAAGAGGCACATCTTAGCAGAGGCAACAAGCTTGACACTTGGTCCTGAGAACTGCAACGTCAGTGGGTTTGCACAGGTTAGAATGCTACTACAGCAGTCCCCACTCACAAAAGAACTGAGGATGGGGCCAAGTGATATAGAATATAGTTGTTGCTGGTCAGAATAGGAGTGGCAATGACGTTTAGCCTTCAGCTGAATGCTGTTGATACCAGACTTGGAATTTGTTAACGAATGAATTCTGTTGTGAAACGAGTTCTGTTGTGCTACCAATTGCCTCTTGTGGTTTTCCTAATGTTTAGAATTACCCTACTGTGTAGTAATTAGTCGGCTCGGTAATAGTGTTAATCAGACCCCTGAATTCCATGAGTCTCGTGCTGCAAGCACCTTGTCGAGTCCCAGAATCAGCGCCTTTCGTAGGTGCCGTGCGACAGTGTTTGGCGCTGATCCAAGTCACCAGCCTACCTTCACTGGTAATTTCTCTTTTTGCATTTTGCATTTGCTGCTCATCGCTCGGATCTCAAGACCCCCGGTCCTCCCTCTATCCTGTGTCGGGACACGAAACGTCGGCAGATACTCGTATCTGAGTTTTCATTTTTCCCTGTTTCCTTCACTGCATCAGCTTTGATGGTTTAACAGACCAATCCTAGCATGAAACATACGGTCACATGGATTACACATAATAGAAGACTTAATGCGTGGCTTGAGCCTAGTGAAGTTTTCATCTCCGACGCTTCTCATTTACCACTTTCCGACGTTCCTGCTCGAAACGTAAAACAGTAGCTGTGCGCCAGCGGGTACGATCTTCTGCTGTGGTGCGCCATTTACCTGGATCAGTGTTGGTATTCTTCAACTGACCCTTACAGCCCTTCAGTGGAGCACTACGGGCCTTCTACCTCGTGATGACAGGGTGTTGTGTGATGTCCTTAGGTTTAAGTAGTTCTAAGTTCTAGGGGACTGATGACCATAGATGTTAAGTCCCATAGTGCTCAGAGCCATTTGAACCATTTGAACCTTCTACCTGTGCTCACTTCGCTGCACAAAATTTGTCGATGAAAACTGTCGTTTGTCACCCGCTGGAGATGCCCAATACATCTGAGTTGGTGGCCAGTGGCGCTGTACACCTCTGCCTTCTCAAGAACAGCTGCATGTGATATGAAGTAATCCCATTTTACGTTCATAATTTATCTAAGTTTCTGTTGCGTGAAGGTTTTTAGTTTTTTTTTTTTTTTTTAAGATCATGGTTTTGGGGCCATATGACACGGCACAAACTGCTCGATATATCAGTTTGGTGCACAGTGTCAGATCTTTATTCAGGAAGACCCGATTTGTGAGACGTCCAAAAGCTACATGGCCAGCAATATTGTGTTCCACACGTATTTTCCGACGACCTGTTAGTTGATAATATACTTTCTAGGTTGAGTAAGTTATGTTCCTGTTGCAAGGAGTTGAAAATAAGACATTGAAACTCGGAAATACAGTTCCAGGAGATTACAATACATACTCTCTATCGGCATTTAAAAAAAAAAAAAAAAATCTGTTCACAATCGAGATACAGTCGATGTTCACAAGTTGTGAAGCGTGTTTTCTTAAGAGTATTTCCAGTAGACTTCAAATTTTTCAAACAGATCCTCCTCGTCCCTTCATTGCTATTCAGCTTTTGTCTGCTGGTTGAGTCGCTTAAAGAATTTAAAACACCATTACAAAAACAGTCGAATAGTGGAAACAAGGGGCCTCCAATGAACGTAATGCCACCAAAATGCTGCAAAGGTTGACGAAGCGTCCCAAAGGTTTTCGTACAGTAGTCACTCCGTCGCTACCACGCATACTGCTCGCGCGTTCGATTGTTGGAAGTGTTTGAACTGGCTTATGTTGCCAGATTTTGGACACATGAAAACAAAATGCAACTAAACATTACTAAGACAATGCAGTACGATACCTGCTGTAAAGTGTGCCTTTTCGAGGGTCAGTTGAGCTTATTGCACAGAAATTTGAGGAGAAGACAACCGACCTTTTCAAGCACATTCTGACCTCCCATATTTTCTCATTTTCTCTTTAGTGGAGAATACTATGAAAATACAGAAGGAGTCGCAATGGAGAGCCTACTCTCGCCCGTGGTCACGAATTTCTATATGGAGTATTTCGAGGAGGAACCGTTGGCGTGATCCAGATGGAAACTGTGGTATCAACGCCAGACACCACACTTGCTAGGTGGTAGCCTTTAAATCGGCCGCGGTCCGCTAGTATACGTCGGACCCGCGTGTCGCCACTGTCAGTGATTGCAGACCGAGCGCCGCCACACGGCAGGTCTAGAGAGACTTCCTAGCACTCGCCTCAGTTGTACAGCCGACTTTGCTAGAGATAGTTCACTGACAAATTACGCTCTCATTTGCCGAGACGATAGTAAGCATAGTCTTCAGCTACGTCATTTGCTACGACCTAGCAAGGCGCCATTATCATTTGCTATTTATCTTGTGATGCATGTTCCGTCAGACCGATGTTCATCAATTATGGATTAAAGTTAAGTATTCCAACAGCTACGACCTTTTTTTGCTAAAGTCTAACTTCCTTAAATGTTCCAGACCTCACGCCAGCTTGCGTGAGCTTAACGCATGCATTTCGGCTACCAATCATAGTGGCTTGGCTGTCTTGCCAAGTCACAACAGAAACCTACCTGTTTTCTACGTTATGTGGATGACACGTTCGTAATCTGGCCCCATGGAAGGGACAAGCTCCTCGACTTCCTTACACACCCGAACTCCATACATCCGAACATCAAATTCACTATGGAGACCGAAGCAGAAGGAAGATTACCATTCCTGGACGTCATGGTCATAAGAAGAGCAAATGGCACCCTGACCCATGGCGTATAAAAGAAGAAAACGCACACCGACCTGTATTTGCAAGCCGACAACTGGCACCGCCCTGCGCAGAGGAATGGGGTGCTAAAAACACTGGTGCACAGGGCGCGCACCATCTCTGGCAAAGAGAGTCTGCCCCAAGAGCTGGAACACCTTAAAACTGCATTCCGGATAGACGGGTACTCGGAATGGCAGATCAGACGCGCTCTCCCACCTACACACTACAGCGTGTGAGGCCGGAAGAAGCCACGGAGAGATAGCCACTGTCTATTCACCCTATACTGGCGCACTATTGGGGTAAATAGGACGAATATAGAGGAAACACAGAGTAGGAACTTTCTTCTGAACACCAAATAAAACGCGAGCGTTACTGGTAAGCGCCAAAGACGATATCGGTTTGCGGAAGGCCGGTATATACCAGATTCCTTGTCAATGTGGGAAGCCTTATATTGGACAGATAGTGCGCACTATCGAAGATCGTTGCCGAGAACATCAGAGGCATACTCGACTTGGGTACCCCAACAAGTCGGCTGTCGCAGAGCACTGTTTGTCCGAAAATGACGAAATGGACTACCAACACACCAGGGTCTTGGCACAGACATGTAAATACTGGGGTAGCGTCGTTAGAGAGGCTGCCGAAATTCGTACCAGGGACGGACTCATCAACCAAGATTGCGGCTACGACCTCAGCAGAGTAAGGGAACCAGCACTGAGTCTAATAAAAAGACGTTCAGCAAAGGAAACGTACTGTCGACTAGGGCGGACGAGGCAATTACACCGACGCCACCACAGACGCCGACGCCAGCTTCTCACCGACCGCTGACGCGCGGGCGCGGACCGATGAGAGAGGAGGCGGGGGGATTTAAGACGGCCGCCCGCCCTCAGGAGCTCAGTTCGACAGCGGGTGTAACCAGTGGCTCCTGAAACTCAACCCTTCCAAGACCCAGGCCATCATCTTAGGTCGTACCCCTCGTTCCTTCCGGCTCCTGGATTTCTCCCTTACTGTCTGCGCCCGTCCTGTCCGCCTCACCCCCACCCTCACCTACCTTCGCCTCACCATTGACCGTCACCTCACCTGGATCCCTCATCTCCGCTCCATCCAATCCAAAGCCCACAACCGCCTCCAACTACTCAAACTCCTCTCTGGCCGGACATGGGGGTTGCACCCCTCTACCATCCTCCACACCTACAAATCCTTAATCCGTCCCATCCTCTGTTATGGCAGTCCTGCCTGGATATCTGCCCCCCCCCCAAATTCTATAAGTCCCACCAGCTCCTTGAGTGTCATGCACTCCGCCTCGCCTTGTATACACCTCCCGTCCCCCACGCGGATCCTCTATGATCTCATTCCTTTCCCCCATCTGCTCCTATTCCTCGAACATATCCGCATCCTCTACACCTCCCGCCGTTTTGAACCCCCTCACCCCCTGGTTGCTCCTCTCCTCTCCCATCCCCGCCCCCTGCCACGTCCTCACCGTTGTGTCCCCCCTACTCTCCATCTCTACACCCTACATCTCCTTTCCCAAGGTGGCTTCCATCAACTCCCCCTCCCGGATGATGCCCTCTCTCCCTCCATTTATCCTTCCTATCAACTCTGATCCTCACCCCCCTCCTTTCCTCCGTCCTTTCCCTGGGCTCCCTCTTCCTCCCCCCCCCTTCCATCCTGTGTTTTCTCCCCACCTATCCTCTCCCTATCTCCTTTCTTCCCCCCCCCCCGCGTCCTTTTAGACTCCCCTCCTCTGCCTTCCCCACTCCCAGGCACGTCTGCTCAGCACCTCCCCCCTCTTATTTATCCTCATCTTCCATTGGCTCTTTTCCCCCCTCCCCCTTCACTTTTCCTCTCCTTCCCCCCCCCCTTTTTTTCCCGTCATCTGACCAGTTTCCCCCCACCTGCTCTCGGGTGTCGTATGTCATATTTGTGCCAATTTTTTAGTGCAGTGTTTAAGTGAGTGTTCAATGTTGTGCGTCTTTCCACAGTGTTGCGAACAGAAATCATGCTGTCGCTGGGTGTGCTTTTTATATCTCTTGCGAACAGAAACCAGACTGTCTCCGTGTTTTTTAATTGTCTGTCTATTATTTTTCTGCTTCCTGTGTATTTTATTAGCACCATCCACCCTGTGTTTTATGTTTTAAGCTCCAGTATTTTCTGCCATTTTACCTTTAAGTCACCGATTTTATCGCCAACTGTTATTATTTTTATTATCTTCATCTTTTTAAAACAAATTCTGCATGCTGACGAGCGGCGTAATAAGCTGCTGCCAGCCCGCCCCCTTTAGGGGGAATCGAAACTCAATAAAGGAAAAAAAAAAATTCGACAGCGGACCTGACGATGGCGACATGCCTGAACGCCGAAACATTGTGCCCGCTGCAAACTATGGACCATCAGTACACCCGTGGACTGTTCAGCAAGAAATACGCCGGGAGAAACTGAAGAATCACACCGTGAAAATATTTCCTGGGACGAAGATGTTACCAAAGGTATTAGAAGTGAATTATCTGCTTTCACAGGCCTACATTATCACAGGATATCTTTGGTTATCATCGAAACTGTTGGGAAATATAGAACTACGTATACTAAATATAAAATGTAAACCGTGTTGTATTAGAGAGAGAGAGATTCATCGTACCTTCAGAACCGATATAATAGCTCTTCTGGGGTTACCTTACCTCGTAGGTGCAAAGAAATAATATCATATCAATGAGACGGAACGAAGATTGGGCTTAATATCCCGTCGACATCGAGGTCATTAGAGACGAATCACAAGCTCGGAATGTGTCAAGGACGGAGAAGGAAGTCGACGGTGCTCTTTCAAAGGAAAGATCCCGGCATTTGCCAGGAACAATGTCTTGAACTAGGAACACAGGTGACTGGGGAATGGAAATAACCGGTGCTGTGATGAGTTTCAAGAGGTTTCTCTTCCCGTGCAGGTGTTTACTTTTTTATGACATGACCACTACGGATCAGACAAAAACAGATAACAAGTTAGCATCCATACACATAGTTCTGGATGAGTATGTGCCTGACTGAAAACAGAGCTAAGACCTTAGTGAATCTATCACCATAAATGAAAAATTGCAAGTTTTCTGTGGACATTGCTGTTTCATTCAATATGTGCCTAAAAAGCCAGCAAAATGTCATGAAACTATTCGTGTTTGTTGATGTCAAGGCCTTCCATAAAGAAATAAAGAAATATGACAATGGGAATGGTGCACAAGCTACGCTTTTGCTTTGTCACCATTACAACAGCGACTAAAATGCGTAGGGACACTGAAAAAACATAAAAGATGTTCCCAAGAAATTCTACCTTGCACGCCTGGAGCAGTACCATCCCTCTTTGGGTACGAAAATGGTATAGCTTTGGTCTCATCTGTTCCAAAAAAAAAGTGTTCTTGCTCTGGACTAGTCATGATGCAATAGATGAAGTTACTTGAAAGCCTACTATGCTACCGAGCGAGGTGGCGCAGTGGTTAGACACTGGACTCGCATTCGGGAGGACGACGGTTCAATCCCACGTCCGGCCATCCTGATTTAGGTTTTCGGTGATTTCCCTAAATCGCTCCAGGCAAATGCCGGGATGGTTCCTTTCAAAGGGCACGGCCGACTTTCTTCCCCGTCCTTCCCTAATCCGATGAGACCGATGACCTCGCTGTCTGGTCTCCTTCCCCGAAACAACCAACCAACCAACCTACTATGCTAATGGACCACAAAGCAACTAAATGTGGTATCGATACTGTGGACCGGATGTGTGAGAGATATTCTGTCGCTTACATTACGAGAAGATTGCGCTTGGCATGTTATACTCCCTGATAGGGAGGCAATAAACTTGAAAGTTCTCTACTTGGCAACCAGGATAACCTCAGAACTCCCTGATGAAACCACGCATTCAACAGCGAGCAAACGCCAGCGCCTTCTTTCATGGATGCCGAGAACAAGAGAACGAGGTAAAAGAATAGCGCAGTCCTAATAAGTGTGTACGATGTGTGACATCTGGAGAGACAAAGAACGTAACGACCAATATGAAATGTGATCTGTGTCAGTACTTTGCGTGCACGTAACATGCTAAAATCACACAGGTGCGTGAGAAGTATCAACACGAAGATTTTGAGCTGCACTGAAGATGATGAAAGGGATTATTTCAGTGTATTTTTTTTGTTATAATAAAGTTATAAGTTGTCATTCTTAAGAAAAGAAACCATTTAATTTAAATAACAAAACTTAAAATGCATTATCTCACAAAGTTAGCAGACCTTTATGTGTTATGGACTCTCTAACATAATTCTACTAGAAGCGTGCAACCTGTAATAAAGATGGTCAGTTAAACAACTTGAAACAATAATAAAATACTAATAAATGAGCTATCCTCTGAAGTAATGAATATGTGATAGATTGGTAGGGAGTGCCAAGTACGCCGCACGCCAGCTGACGTAAGGAGAACGCACGCACCCGCTCAAGAGTTAAATACTGTCTACACAAGATCCCTACAAAAGCAAGCAGATGATCAAACTGTGTAGACTCAATTACAGGTAAATTAGTTTTTACGAGATACGCATTGCCTTATAGCAGGGGCGGGCAGGAATCCTGCACGTGTGCGGTGCACTTGCACGCGTGCAGTTAACAGGTGTTCTGCGTGCACACAGGGGCAAGCTGGCCACCTGCTTATCTCCCCTCCCCACCATACCGTCTCACCGCTCCTTCCTCTGTAATGCGTTTTGTTTCCTAGCTTGCTTAGGAGTAAGGTTAGTAGGAGTGCTTGAAAGATATCGTGTTTTGAAAGAGGACCTATTACCTACGATACGTTTTATTTCATTATCACAGGTGGAATGGAACAAAATTTCTACATTCAGACAAACACAGTTACTTAAATTTTCATCACTGATGTTTGCTCTTAACCGACACTTACTAATTCAGCAAATGGTTTTCCAGCTCTCTCTATATTAAGCTGGGCTATTATTGTTGTGGTCCTGAAAAATTGAAAACAGTGCTCCATAAAATGTTAAATCAGTTAGACGAGAGACATGACGAAAGGAAGTCACAGATCTCTTGTGACCACAGCAACTACGACAGATTCATCTAGTATCGTCAGATCGCTCTTCTTAAGCTCAGTCAATTTCCCCATCCGCTCAGAATCTAACAATAAATTGTACTCGTCCTTGTGGAATTTGTTATAATGGCCTTAAATACTAAACTTCTGCTGACCAGCGAGAGTACTGCCACATGTTAAACATTTCGAATTTTCACGTTTTTGCACAAAGAAAAAATGATTCTCCCATTACTTTTTAAAAGATAGCAAATCTACGATTCTCCGTTTCCTTGACCACTCTGCATTTTCCGGTTCTTGAAATACAGCGCTCACTACGTAGTGGTCGCTGCACATCAACGTCCGCAGCTTAGCCTGGCACTACACAGCCGCAACCTGCCGGCTGTCGCCAGTGCCCCAGTCGACGATTGCACACGAGCAGCACACGTGCAGCGCTGTGCGCTCATGAGCCGCGTGCAACGTTTGCCCGTCCCTGCCTTATAGCATCATCTACAAGACAAGGAAGAGGAAGTAACTAGTTAAAGAAATCTTCAAATTAACAACGCTCACTGTTAGAGACATTGGAGGCTCTCGACACATTGTCGCGAAACCGCTCGCAATAATATCTCGCGGACTGCTTCATTGATTTAGGTTTTCCGTGATTTCCCTAAATCGCTCCAGGCAAATTCCGGGATGGTTCCTTTGAAAGGGCACGGTCGACTTCCTTCCTCGTCGTTCCCTAATCCTATGAGACCGATGACCTCGCTGTCTGGTCTCCTTTCCCAAAAACAAAACAACAACCCAACTGCACCATTACACCATGCTAGTATATGCGAAGGTATCGTTAAAGAAGTTACAAACGTGTTGCTCGGATGGCAGTTTTTGTTAAATGTCGTATTGTTGGATGATAATGCAACTGTTTTATAAATACCTACGAATTTAACGAAGTGACTAGCAGAGTAATGCCTCTCAGTTTCCGTGTGAGTTTCCGCGTGCCATGTGCACAGAAGACCGAGTAGAAAATGGAAAACGGCTACCTTCCACTTCTACGGGGAACCTGTTAAGAGGTTTCAAACAGGGCGAAAGTAGTGTTTTTGTCCCGTCGACACCAGTGTCATGAGTGATGACATATTTACCTATCCACGTTCTACTTTCAATTCCCCCCTCAGTCCACCTCCGTCCTTCCTCACCTCCGATCAAAGATGGTGGAAATAACCCACTCCTGCTGGGTTTTCCCCTGCTAACAAGGGAACATCCCCATCACACCCCCCTCAGATTTAGTTATAAGTTGGCACAATGGATAGGCCTTGAAAAACTGAACACAGATCAATCGAGAAAACAGGAAGAAGTTGTGTGGAATTATGAAAAAATAAGCAAAATACACACACAGGGTCGTCCATGCGTAAGATACGCAATATTAAGGGCAATGCGAGGCGAGGAGCGCCGTGGTCCCATGGTTAGCGTGAAGAGCTGCGGAACGAGAGGTCCTTGGTTCAAATATGGCCCCCACTGAAAATTTTGCTTTCTTTATTTTCGCAAAGTTATGATCTGTCCGTTCGTTCACTGACGTCTCTGTTCACTGTAATAAGTTTAGTGTCTGTGTTTTGTGACCGCACCGCAAAACCGTGTGATTAGTTGACGAAAGGACGTGCCTCTCCAATGGGAAGCGAAAACGTTTGATCGCAAGGTCATAGGTCAACCGATTCCTCCACAGGAAAACACGTCTGATATTTTGTATACGACACTGGTGACAGCATGTGCGTCACATGACAGGAATATGTTGTCGACCCACCTAACTAGTACACTTGGCGAATGGGTGAAAAGTTTCTTCTACCTTGCCCGATTTAGGTTTTCTTGTGGATGTAATAATCACTCCAAAAAAAGTGATGAAAACATAAGAGTTTTTCACATAAACTGAAAATAAAAAGTTAAAATTTTCGGTCGAGGCAAGATTTGAACCAAGGATGCCTCGATCCGCAGCTGTTACCGCTAACCACGGGACCACAGAGCTCCTCGCCTCACATTGCCCTTAATATTGCTTGTTTTACGCATGGACGACCCAGTTTGTATATTTTGCTTATTTTTTCATAGTTCCACACAACTTCTTCCTGTTTTCTCGATTGATCTGTGTTCAGTTTTTCAAGGCCTATCCACTGTGCCAACTTATAACTAAATGTGAGGGGGGTACGATGGGGATGTTCCCCTGTAAGCGTGACAGCGCAATTGGACTCTGCGCTCCTCACTTTAAACAGTTGTTCCACTGCATAGAAACAACTGTAGCAACAGCGAGCGCCGTTACATAAGCAATTAACGCTCGACAACGACGAGATTTTCATTAGCGATGTCGCGGCCACCGCAGACGCCTGCGGGAGAAAGCTGTCGTGTCCGAAGGAGAGACAACCGCAGCTGTTACCAGTCCACGTGCGTCCACCTGTGCAGACGCCCGAGGGAAAATTACTGTTGCCGCAATAGAAAAGACACGTCTGGACACGGCTAAACTTTGCAAATAGAGTGATCAGCCAGAACATTATGACCACAGACCTACTGTCTCTGTAAAACAGCCCAGGTGACAGAAGCGTCATCTGGCAAGGAATGACTGATAGTCATACAGACAAGCACGGTGCATGTAGTGTGAGTGAGCACGCTGTCCATGTGTAGAACGGGGAAGATGCGTGGTCTGAGGTTCGCCAAGGACAGACTGTAATAGCCCAGTCTCGGCACGAGCATTTCGGAATCTGCACGACTTCTCGGGTGTTCGAAGAGCGCTGTGGTAAGTGGCTTCAACCCGGGGCAAACCAAGGTGAAACCACGTCCGGAAATCGTACAGTTGGGCAGCCACCCCTCGTTTCAGATATCGGTGGTGGTGATGGTGGTTAGTGTTTAACGTCCCGTCGACAACGAGGTCATTAGAGACGGAGCGCAAGCTCGGGTTAGGGAAGGATTGGGAAGGAAATCGGCCGTGCACTTTCAAACGAACCATCCCGGCATTTGCCTGAAACGATTTAGGGAAATCACGGAAAACCTAAATCAGGATGGCCGGAGACGGGATTGAATCGTCGTCCTCCCGAATGCGAGTCCAGTGTGCTAACCACTGCGCCACCTCGCTCGGTTCAGATATCGGACGTGGTACGCTGGGCAGACTGGTAAAACAGGACAGGCCACTGTTAACAGCACGACACTGACAGCTACGACTGAAATGGACACGTGACCATCGTCACTCAACGTTGGCGCAATGGTAGAGCGTTGCATGATCTGATGGATCCCGATACCTTCGTCATCGTGCCGATGGGAGGGCGCGAATCCGTCTTCTTCCAGGGGAAGCTCCTCGACACATGTACTGTGGGACAGAGAGAAGCTGGAGGCAGCTTCATTATGCTCCGGGAAACATTCGCGGGGGCGTCCATGGGTCCAGTGGAGCTCGTGCTAGGCGCCATGATCGCCAAGGGTATCGTACACAGGTTGCAGACCACGTGTGCCCCTTCATGACGATCATGTTTTCCGTCTGCTGTGGCAATTTTCAGCAATATAATGGGCCGGGTCACAAAAGGCCACGAATCTGACGGAGTGCTTCGAGGAACACAGCGGCGGGTTACATTTGATGTGGTGGTCCCCAACTCGTCAGATCTGAACCCGACCCAACACATCTGGGATGTGAATCACATCACATGTGAATCACGTGCTGTCAGAGCTCTTCACCCCCCCCCCTCTTTGAATTTACGGAAATTAGGTGCTTTCTGTGTGTAGATGTGGTGTCAACTCTCTCCAGATACCTACCAAGATCTCATTGCTTCCATGCCACGACGCGTCGCTGCTGTTCTCCATGCCAAAGGTGGACACGACGCCTAATAGGTAGGTAATCATAAGGATCTGGCTGATCACGGTAATCAGTGTATTATAAGCTGACTGGCCACAATAGAACTCTACACTCAAGTGAACATCTGGAGACGCCGTCTATTTACGAATACCTCTCTCAAAGGAGTTGTATTAATGAACTGTTATTATTTATGGTTCAATAATTATTTAAAATAATCAAGAAAATTTATTGCTGTTTTCGTAACTGCCCGCAAAAGTAGTGCGATTATTTTTTGTGGTGTCACCGCCAGACACGACACTTGCTAGGTGGTAGCTTTTAAATCGGCCGCGGTCCGCTAGTATACGTCGGACCCGCGTGTCGCCACTGTCAGTGATTGCAGACCGAGCGCCGCCACACGGCAGGTCTGGAGAGACGTCCTAGCTCTCGCCCCAGTTGTACAGCCGGCTTTGCTAGCGAAGCTACACAGACAAATACGCTCTCATTTGCCGAGACGATAATTAGCATAGCCTTCAGCTACATCATTTGCTACGACCTAGCAAGGCGCCATTACCAGTTTATATTGCGATTATACTTATGTATCATCAAGAGCGATGTTCTCCAATTGTGGATTAAAGTTAAGTATTCAAAGAGCATCGTACTTTATTTATTAGACTCAACTCCTTTAACTGTTCCAGACCTCACGCCAATCTGCGTGAGCTTGCACGCGTGCATTTCGGCCTCCTCTAGCTACAAGGTGTTGGCTCTTCTGCCAACACTTCATTTTTGCACTGTCGTTACAACTGGTGAAAGAATCTGCAGCGTGGACGGTGTTTCACACACTGCCAGTAATTCACTCAACTAGGGATACGAACGGCCACAGGGTGAAGGTTTCAGGCGAGAGGCGAAATGCCCCCATGTCCAGTGATGGGCCGCCATCAAGCATCGAGATAAAAAGGACAACTGTCGCCAGAGGCCCAGCAGGAACCTCGTTTAGTTTACCAAAATTGCTTTAAATGTGATTGGTCTCATTAGTTTTTTTGTGATCCAAGTGATTCACACTCACTATTATCCTCGTATAATAAATGCTATTTATTTCACACAATGTACAGATTTATTTCGTGGGAAGCTTATAAAATTCTTGAAACATTTAAAATTATTGAAAGGCTTAGACGGCATAAACGTGATAAGTGCTTACATTAAGTAATTAAAATTTATGGAGTTGCGAGAGATTAGAATTTTAATTTTAATTTTTTTTTCTTTATTGTGATTTCATTCCCCTGCCCCATATGGGCAGGGGAGGTCTGTCAGCGGCACAATCCGCCGCTCTTCAGCCGAATGACATGACAACTAAAACAAGAATAAAATGTTACATACATAAGGAGATAAAAAAGGGGAACATAAAACAGAGTAAGGGGAGAAAATGGAGGTAAAAATACACTGACATGTAGACGATCATGGGGGACAGTTAAAAAAGTCACCAGAAAGATAAAAAACACAGTTGGCGATTCTTAAAACACAGAGAAGACACTGAATGCGCTTTCACAGGTTAAAAGTTGGCCACAGTATTAAAAACACTCCGAAACAACACACTTAAAACCCACTTGGAGCACACACGACGAAGAATGAAACTACCAGGTGGGACCTGCCGACGGAAAGGTCAGAGGGGATGGAAAAGGAGGGGAGAGCATGGGGCAGCTGGGGAAGCAGCGGGATGAAGAGAGGAGGGGCAACCATGTGTTCACGAAGAGGCAGGAGAGACGTGGGGCGGAAGAGGGAAGACAGGGCAGGAGGGAGCGCAGAGACACTGAAAGGAGGCACAAGAGATGAAGGGGGAGTATAGAATTTTAACGAATGATTTGTTATTTATACAGGGTGGTCCACTGATCGTGACCGGGCCAAATATCTCTTCTAAAATTATGAGCCATATGTTTGTGACTATTACAGCGCCATCTATCACAAAGTGAAAAACGCGGTGCAACTAAAACATTCATATTTCTTCACGTACTACACGAATATGTAATAAAAATGGGGGTTCCTATTTAAAAAACGCAGTTGATATCCGTTTGACCTATGGCAGCGCCATCTAGCGGGCCACCCATAGCGCCATCTGGTTTCCCCCTTCAAGCTAGACGAGTTTCGTTCCTTGTAGTTTTTTCGTTTGATGCTTATTTCGTGAGATATTTGGTCCGGTCACTATCAATGGACCACCATGTATATGTAGCTCCGTGACCGTTGCGTTGTCAGTGGACTATTTGTTTTCGTTGTTACATTATCTTCTTAGCTTATGGAATGCACGAAAAAAATTGGGACGACCTTGATTAACCTTACTATTCATTCAGTCAACTACGTGGGTTTCCACTCAAATTCCATTTCAGTGATATAATTTTGTCTTTCACTATACTGCCCTGATTGTCACTTTAATCATATCATTCAAATTAGAAAATATTTATACCGATGTTCTGCGCTCGTTTTATCGATCATGTATCCTATTTTTGAGGGAACATATCGCTGCTGGTGGTGTCGTACGCCGACACTTTCTATTTGCAAAGACCCACAACCTGCTTTCTTGCGCACGCGCTCGAACACACTACAAAAACATTTCCTGATTTTGAAATTGGAAATTTGTGATTAGGACTTATGGGACCAAACTGCAGAAGTCATCGGTCCCTAAGGTTACACATTACTTAATCTAAAGTAACTAACTTACGCTAAGGGCAACACACAAACCCATGCCCGAGGGAGGAATCGAACCTCCGACGAGAGGGTTTCCTGATTTGTATGCCCTGTTAATACCACATTGCTTTTAATTTACTATGGACAGTGATAGAGCGACATGGACAAGTTGTATTATAGTTATCTGTTTTGTTCGATTGCTGTTTCGAGCTGTAAGAGAAGAGCACTTCAGTACAGTTTCATGTCGGCCCATTAAACATGCCACAACCCTGTACGATTTGAGTAAGGAAACGTACAAAATACTATTACTAATTTTTAATTACTCCAAAATACATTAAATATTTCAATCTAATAACGATGATTTGTTAACAACAGCGAATAGTAAACTGCATTAGTCTAAAGTTCAGGAAAATATAGCCTTTGAAATGCATACGTCCGAAAATGTGACGTATCTCACATAACTTATTTAAGAGCTATAATAGTATCAAAGTGTTCTTCTTTTAGTGTTCAACCTTGAGGTTGGTTTGCAGCAGAGCGCCATTCCTCTCTTCTGTCTGCCCTCTTCTTCATTTCCATGTATGTATTACATCCAACGTCATTCATGAACTGTTGCATGTATGATATCCTTGGTCGCCCCCGCCGATTCCTTCTCTCAATAGCTCCTTCTGCTATTGTTCCAATGATGTTGTTGTGTCGTAGGATGTGCGCTACAAGTTTGTCGCTTCTAGTCTGGATTTGCCTCCACAGAGATCTGGTTTCCTGTACACTTCTAAGCAGCTCTTCATTTGTTACTTTGTCTGTCCAGCTGATCTTCCTCATCCTTCTATAGCACCACATCTCCAGGGCCTCTAGCCGTCTTCTCTCTTCTCTTACAATTGTCAAAGTTTCACATCCGTATAGGGCCACATCAAATTGTTAGAACTTCGATAATTTCGTGATTTTTCACAACAAACTTGAAGTATGTAGCCACAGTTGAAACGTCCCCTTAGAACGATTTCAGAATTACTGTGCTGATAAACCTCTTACATTATTTGCTTTTCAAACAGCTGATCAAAACTGAACGTACTCAAACATTCACTAAAGTGACACACAATAGTTTTAGCGCAACGCAATCTGACTTTCAGAAATCCATACAAAAGAATGGCCCTGACTAACATTAACCTATGCGTTTCACAAATCGCTTACCTCACAAAAATCTTGGTTACTCGAACTACTGCAATACAGCGAGCGCCACTACTGCCAGCTAAATAAAAGATTCAAACTACGGAAGGCACTAACTACTGATAGGCATAGTTAGCAAATGAAAGATTTTGATAGAGAACAAACAATGTATTTACCTTAATAGTGTTGAAAAATCATAATATACATAGCAGTTCATAATATCCAGTATTACAAATTTCAAAACTCCGCCATCTCTCTCCCCACATCCACCACTGCTGGCGGCTCACCTCCAACTGCGCAACGCTACGCGCTGTTCACGTCCAGCTGCCGCTGCCCAACACTACAATGGCAGACAACAATGCAAACTAGCTACAGACTGCACACAGCACAGCCAGTGATTTTCATACAGAGCGCTACGTAACGTTGCCAATAAGAAAACATAAACAGCCTACTTACACAGTCATCAGTGTTTCACTAAGCTCTACGATTGTCAGTACTGCCATATGAGACTGTAAATGGTGAGAAAAGCTGGTTGCTTCGCACGTTCACACATACTTTCGGGAATTCAGTTTCCCTGTTTCTTTATGTCCCCTTGTTGGAGAGTAGTACCGTTTCTGTCTGGCCTTAGTCAACTGATCAAAAGATGCGGATACCCTTCGCTGGCAGATGAGTCCATTTCAAGATTGTTGCTCTCCAGAAACCATTGCCTCACATGACGATTGTAGGCGCAAAGTGATACTTGCGGAACGTGGGAGGCGCCGCGCGCTGTGGAGGCTGCAGCAGCTAAGCAAGCGTGCGGTGGCGCCGGCCTTGTACATAGTAACCTCCGTCGCCGATGGACGGTCGCGGGACTGCGAGCGCTACGTTGCGAGGAAGAGCAGCAGTACCTGCTCCCGTGTGTGGGAGGCATGTAGTTCGTTCATATGGTGCTCGAACGTACTCACAATACTATCAGCTGTACAAAACTGTTCGAAGTCCTGACACGTAAACTATGGTCCGCTGTCTGTAACCAACACTCCAGGCAAACCTTCCAAGCAATATTTCCTAAAGCAATCCACCACAATAAGCCAACGAGTGTTCCAAAACCGACCACTGAAGTCAATATGCACTCGTTACCACGTCGATTGAGACTTTGGCCTTGCTGGAAACGTTTGGGGTGGTAGCGGGGGTGGGGGGGGGGGGGGAGCTAACAGATTCTCAGCACCACAAGGGCGACGCTGTGACGTCATATGTTCAATGTGAGCGTCCATGCCGGGCCAAATACAGTGCTGACAAGATAACTATTTTCTGCGTACAATTCTCCAATGTTCTTGGTGGATTAATAGCAAGACAAATTTTTACAACACTTTATTAATAACCACACACGATTGTCCAGAGTGATTCTGCAAAGAAACCACTCCGTGTTGGATGGACAGGCTACGCCGATGAGCAAAATATCGGCGCACAAAGGAATTTTGAATGATTTTCATTGAACGAGGCCAAAGAGTCCGGATGTAGTGCAACAAAAGGTTTTCAAGTCAGGGTCTGTCTCTCTCGCCTGTGCAGTTCTATGGCGCTGTAAAAGTCTGTAAAAGTTGAGTGTCCTGAACATCGATCCGCGAGGTAGGCCGGTACAATATTTCGTACTGATTCTGTGAGTGTAACAAAGAACAACGTTGCAGCGTCTGCGTCACTACGTAATACTTACGACCAGACAGATAATGGTGAAACTTTGTCACACCACAGATAACAGCGAGGCCTTCCTTCTCGATTTGGCAATAGTTACATTGAGCCACGAAGCGAAAGCAGTCGGCCTCTCCTGCGAACCAAATCTGTGTGAGACCACATATACAGTTCCGTAAAAAGAAAAGTCGAACATAGCAGGCTCTAAATGGAGAAGTCATCTACTACTCAACAAGACGTTTCCAAGTTTCTGGAATGCATCCTGATATCTGGTCCAACCAAAAGGCACTTTCTTCCGGAGCAAACAGTTCAACAAAGCCGTGACCTGGTAATCATACGAAATCTTCCCGAAAACTGACTGCATTTCCGTCACGTTCCGCGGGCCAGGGAGGTCCTGGATGGCCAGCTAGTATGAGTGAAGGGGATGAACAACTTGGCTATTAAGAACATGGCCAAAGTACTGAATGTGTCTGAAAAAAAGGCACATTTGTTTAGGTGACACTTAAAACCTACAGCTGACAGTACTTGAAAAAGAGCAAAAAGGTAACTGACATGTTCCTCCTGTCTACGTCCTGACACAACAATATGGTAGAAGGGATTTGAACAGAATGTATTTTTTTCAGTAAGGTGTTTTAAGTAGCGTTGGATGGCTAGACAGAAATATGAACAGCAGTCCTAACGAATATGAGTCCAGTACCGTGTGTTGCCACCTCGATGGGTTCTCTACTGACAACACATTATAGCGTTTCCAGGAGGAGGCCCTGTTGATACTCTGAAATTTTTTTTTTATTTGAGTCATCAGTCATCTCACTGGGCTGATGCGGCGCGCCACGAATTCCTCTACTGTGCCAACCTCTTCATCTGAGTAGCATTTGCAGCCGCGCGGAGTAGCCGTGCGGTCTGGGGCACCTTGCCACGGTTCGCGCAGCTACCCCCGTCGGAGGTTCGAGTCCTCCCTCAGGCACGGGTGTGTGTGTTGTCCTCAGCCTAAGTTAGTTTAAGTTAGAATAAGCCTTGGGACCGACGACCTTAGCAGTTTGGTCCCATAGGAACTTACCACAAATTTCCATTTGCAACCTACGTAATCAATTATTTGTTGGATGTACTTCAATCTCTGTCTTCCTCTACAGTTTTTGCCTTCTACAGCTCGCTCTAGTAAAATGGAAATCATTCCCTGATGTCTCAACAGATATTCTATCATCCTGTCCCTTCTCCTCGTCAGTGTTTTCCACACATTTCTTTCCTCTCCGATTATGCGGAGAACCTCTCATTCCTTACCTTATCTGTTCACCTGATTTTAAACATTCGTCTGTAGCAACACATCTCAGATGCTTCGATTCTCTTCTGCTCCAGTTTTCCCATAGTCGATGTTTGACTACCACAAAATGCTGTGATCCAAACGTACATTTTCAGAAATTTCGTCTTCAAATCACGGCCTATGTTTGATACTAGTGTACTACTCTTGGCCAGGAATGTCCTTCGACCAGTGTTAGCCTGCTTTTGATGTCCTACTTGCTCCGTCCGTCATTTTTTTATTTTGCTGCCTAGGTAGCAGAATTCCTGAGCTTCATCTACTTCGTGACCATCAATCCTGATAAGTTTCTCGCACTTCTCATTTCTGCTGCCTGCTCGTCATTACTTTCGTCTTTCTTCGATTTACTCTCTGTCCACATTCTGTACTCGCCAGACTGTTCATTCCATTGATCAGATCATCTGATTATTCATTTTCACTCAGGTCATCAGCGAATCGTATCATTGATATCCTTTCACCTTGAATTTTAATTCACCTGCTGAAACTTTCTTTTATTTGCATCTTTGCTTCTTCGATATACAGACTGAATAGTAGGGACGAAAGGCTACATTCCTGTCTTACACACTTTCTAATCCGGGCACTTAGTTCTTGGCCGTCCACTTTTATTATTCCCTCTTGGCTCTTGTACATAGTCTATATTACGCGTCTCTCCCTATAGTTTAACCATACTTTTCTAAAAATTACAAAATAGTAATCACTTTATTATAGCTAGAACAAGATGAAGTATTTATCTTCGTAACAATCCATGGCCACAGGACTCTCATATGTATTTATTACTGTCCTTGAACACTAAATTATCACTTGATATAGCACAAGATAATAGTCTCTTCTCTCAAAGTGCAACTAACTGACTATAAACTTTGCTTTGTGGCTCTGTCTAACACATCTCTCTCACTGCCGGCTGTAGCGAGACGATGCTGTCGTCATCGGCGATAATTGCACACTGGAGTGAGCTACACTCCGCTCTGACGTAAGTAAACATCCTCCAGTGGTGGCGGATGGAATCTACGCTAACGTCTTTGGCAGCGACTGTGCTTGCTTGTGGTTCTGTCGCGAGGTTTTAGCCTTGCCTTGCGCCATCATTCTTCGGACGACACACCAAGTAATATCAATAATTTTTTCCCATAATCACAGTAAAAAGTTAACGAATAGATTTCAATTCTTACAAATAGACAATGAATAATATATTTTCATACACAAGAGTAAATTAAGTATCTTACTTTATTTTATGTACATTAGATCGGTCCTTCTAGTTTTCCTCCAAAAGATATCAATCGCATCATTGTAGAAGGACGAGTTTTTGCCCAAGGTCCTAACAAGTGCTCTTCAATGCAGAGAAATGGTAGTGAAGACAGTTTCTCCTGAGCTTGAGTATTTCGAAGATAGTATTCAATCCTCTTCATCGCTGAGAATGTGCTCTCAGCAGACGAATTAGATACAGAGATGGTAATTACTAAAAGGACAAGTTTATGTAGTTCTGGAAACACACATTAATCCCACTTCTGTCAAGTACTAATGTAATTTCAAGACAGTGTCCTCAGCACTTAAATGTTTCTGAATTACGCAAGCAATTCACTTCTCAAAAGTGGAAAATGAAAGAATTTGCCAAAGCTCTGCTTTAAACTCAGAACTTTTTTTTCTGGAAATTGTTTTACAAATTCTTTAAAGTTCGCTGAGCCTAAAACAGCAAGAATTTCTTTCAAGTCAGCAAATGTGGAATCAATATTACTCTTCATTATGACAATAATTTACAAGAATAAACTCTTATATGCTGCTGATACATTTTCCTCTAGTGTAATATCTACTCAAAGCTTTCTGTTAGGGTCAGGAATAACTGAGACATCAGATATTTTATGTCAGTGTCACAATCATCTCTGAGTTACATCAAAAGCCTTACTTTGGAGTACTTGAAACAATATTTCATCCTAAGAATTTATACAGCAGAACACATAAAGAAATAAGTTGAAATTAAACTCACGTAATGGTGAAAGAAAACTTTGAGCACCATATACTTTTTACGGATCCCAGTTACGTATATGGATTTCCGTCTACTGAATTTAGCAAGTTTTCAGAGTCTTGTTTGTAACTGAACACAGCTTTTAATAGCCTGTTACTGTTATTCCATCCTATTGGATCCGATGACGAAAATCTTTTGTTTGTCTCACAGTCGAGTACTGCCATTCATTTTGTAGACTCAGCAAAGAAAATACGAAACCCAGAAAGAGAAGTAGAAGATTTTTGCTCTGCTTAGTAAAGCCCACGCCTTGTGACAAAAGTAAATTTAGTCTATGTGCTTAGCAATGTACATATACAGGGTGGGCAAATAAAAGCAGCCCGGAGAACAGAGTTCGGGGGTACAAATAAACACAGCAGAGGAAGGGAAATACAGTACTGAATCTCTTGCCACTTTTGGGCCCTGGTCAGCAAGCTGCCGAAGGCGGATCAAGGCTATATTGCTGAAATTGCTACAATCTCATCCGAAATGTTTTTGAACTGCTGCAATCACGTAAGATATGTTCTGCTGCAGTTCTTGAAGACTGAGGGTTGTTGCGATGTACATTAGACGTGGGGCCTCCCCATGGGAAGTAGTCGCATGCTGCCGCATCAGGTGATGTGGGTGGCCAGTTAGAGTGGCAATCTGACTGACCCCTGTGAACAACTGTGTCAGGCTTGAAGATAGTGGAAATGTGCTCGAAGGTTCGGCCGTACACGTGGTGTGCGCGTGACGGAGTGTGGTTCTAAGCATACATGAACGTGCAATCGTATCCACCCGTCCGAGCCACTTTTATTTACTCCATCCTGTACAACTTGTGGGCATTTTTCTCTTACTCTCATCTGAAAAGCCGGCCGGTGTGGCCGAGCGGTTCTAGACGCTTCAGTCTGGAACCGCGGGACCGCTACGGTCTCAGGTTCGAATCTTGCCTTGGGCATGGATGTGTGTGATGTCCTTACGTTAGTTAGGTTTAAGTAGTTCTAAGGTCTAGGGGACTGATGACCTCTGATGTTAAGTCCCATAGTGCTCAGAGCCATTTGAACCAATCATCTGAAGACCACTGTGTTCCCCTGACATCATAGCCGCCCCGTCATCTGACATAATTTTTTCCACAGTTAAGTTCGTTTAAGATATCGTACACTTGATGTGCTAAAGAACTTGCTTTCCGTCGACACTGAGATCTCTGACACTTCGAAATATCTCTCCAGTGCTTCCACATTTTCTCACGTACCTAAGTATGATAGATAGTTCTGTTTTCTTTGTCACGTCAGTTACCTCGTCCACAATAGTTAAAAGAAAAGAAGTGCGAAAAATTTCTTTATTTCGTTTGTCATCAGTTCAGAAATAGCACAAATAGTATTTTCGGACAACCCTGAGAAAACTGTGGAATTTGACAAATGGTAAGTCTACATCACAATCTTCTAGTTCCTATAACGATTCAATGAGCTTTCGGACTCAAGCTCTCGAAAGTTCCTGCTTCTGCAAAAAGCGCACTACGTCTACTATTTACGAAAGAAATTTATTGTTAGTTTTTACGTTTCGATTGTGCTTCTATATTGTGATCCACAATTGTTCACTTAAAACACGATTCAATCGTTATTTTTCCGAAATGCGTAAATTGAATCAAATAATGTGATTTTACGCTTATTGATGCTTTTCGTGAGCTTTGTATAAATTATTCAAGTCATCAAAAACTAAAAAAAAAAAACACGTGCTTTTCTCTTAAAAAAATACCGACTGCAGCCTGCAGAGAAATTTTGCAACCTATGGCACAAAATCATGCAACTGTATCATAATTATTTTCATTCGAGTGGCATCTGAATGGTTTAACATTTTTCTTTGTCTGGCATTATCATTATCAAGAAGTTTTCTCGGCTTATCACTTGTAATTGTACTTTGTTTTTCCTCATAACTCAAAGAACTGAACCTGCTATTCAATGGACCTACTATTTTTATTGTACACTCACACATGCGCCATTCTTGTACTGCAAGACTGTTCAGGCTACACGCAGACGTTACGGTAATTCCTAGAGCTTGCTAACAGGTTGTGAAATGTTTGCCTAAAACGCAGAAAGTGTGAAATTCACACACACCCGTTACTAACTTAAAATTTTACAAAACTGCTCTATTTATTACTACTAAATATCAGTGCAAGAAAAATACATGACTTAATACTACTGAAATGTACTTACAGTTCTTCTTAAAAGCTCCTCGTAAAACAAAATAGTCTTTACTTCACACGCTACAGAGATTCCACGTGACAATGTTCAAATGTTCAAATGTGTGTGAAATCTTATGGGATTTAACTGCGAAGGTCATCAGTCCCTAAGCTTACACACTACTTAACCTAAATTATCCTAAGGGCAAACACACACACCCATGCCCGAGGGAGGACTCGAACCTCCGCCGGGACCAGCCACACAGTCCACGAATGCAGCGGCTAAGACTGCTCGGCTAATCCCGCGCGGCGTTATAATGTCTTCCAGTGCTTCCTAACAATAGGGACGATTGCTTCCGCTAACCTGCAAGGTTACGGACGAGTCCCTCTTGCTTCCGGAAACCTACGAAGTACAAACTGTTACGAATGCGTGAATACGGATATGTTCAGCACTGAACGAGCTAGCCGCACTGCCCCTCTAGCTTCGGCAGCTGTCCAGCATCAGTAGCACGGTGGATGTTCGCGAATATACTTTGAAAATGTATCCAGAGCAAATAAAATATTGTTTTGCATGAATGTTTTCCCTCTTCTGAAATTCTGGACAAATGGGCACTTCCAACACTTCTACGTACGCTTCTCCACTGAAGACATCGCATCCTCCCCATCTACGGCACAATTTGTAACACCACGCGTAACATTCCTAGGACTGCCCTATGGCGAGACGCGAGTGTCGGCAGCAGGGAGAGTTCGAAAACAAATACAACGACCAGTTGGAACTGATAGCCAAACAATCAAATGACAGAAGGCCCTTCGATAATTAACAACCCACTGACATATCCATAATTTACCAATCAATTTTATTTCGAGACCCTTGAAGATTCAGTCGCGATTTAAACTATTAAGGGGCTCCGGAACGCCCTATACTTGCAATGTTAAAATAACGCTTATAAATTACATCTTTCCTCACAAAGTATTTGAGGTAGGAAGTTGAACTTTTTACAGATGATTTATTGGAATATGGGCTACATCTTAACACAGGGATTTTACAAAAATTTAGTTCAGTTATTAAAGATGATTCTTTTTCAATTGTAATGAAAATTCACAACATTTTTTTGCAATTTTTTATTTATATATTCAAAAATATATAGTTTTTTGGAAAAAGGCTGTGTTAAATTATGCAGAAGGTACTGTGTAACATTTACTGAAAGTTTGAAACAAATATGTTTGGAAGATCCTTAGAAAACACGCAATTAGTATGAGACAATAAAAGTTTTGGGAATCGAGCGACAAAGATTGGATTAACTTTTTAGTGCATTCCAGGTCCATAGGATGGATTATCTTCATCCTCTGCAAACTCCTCCTCCAGCTTCCTCTTGTTCCTCCTCCTGTTTACTCTTGCTTGTATTTCTAGACTCTTTACAGCCCTGTCTGCAGCCCGAAGGCGTTCCTTGTCTATAGCAAGCATCGCTCGTACCATGTTAGAACCTATCTTCATTCTCATATTTCTAAATACCTTGCACCTTACAATGTTGCCATCATTGAAAGTCGCAACAGCATCATACACACCAAAGTGAAGTGTTTCTATTCCAACAAATACAGTCTTGGGGATTCTCGACCATATAACACTATTTACACATTCATTGGGGTTTTGAGTTTTTCCGTGAATACATTTTTTCAACAGTTCAGGTGCTGCTAAGTCTCTGAAAATAGGTTTAGCCACAACACATACTTTATCTCACATCACTAAAATGTACCTGATGAACACGGACGTTAATAATAACACCATTTGACAGCAGTTTAACAGCGCCACAGTGGGTCACGCCCATGTAGAACACATTTCAAAAAAAATTTAAAAATAGTTGTAGTCTTCGAAATTGAATAAATTATATATCTATTGAAAGGTAATAGTCTGCAGATTCAGAAAACGCAAAAAAGTAAAAATTGAACTTTTCATGATTTTGAGCCTTTCCGGAACCCCTTAAAGGAATAAACGAGAGAAAAGAAACTTTGCGATAACGATTATTAACATAGTGGAAACAGATTTCGGCTGCCGTCATTCTGCGAGAGGTTAATAATGTACTAAATATGATGGCGACTGTTAAAAACTACTCAAGTTTTAAATGGGCGTCTTCTTCTTTATGAAAATGAAAAATGCCTTTCCGACGACTGGGACTGCGCCAGTAAAGAATAAGGACATGGTCAGTTGTTATGTCTCAGCAAACACGCTCCGCGCCCCAGCCTCCCACGTAATTGGCAACGTATCAATTATTTTTGAGTCGGGAAATTGCCGGTGTGTGGTGTCTGCCAGCCCATACAAGTTTAGGCCGTCAACACGTGCACCCCTTTCAGTTCAAGCTTCGACGCAGACCAACAGGTACAGCTTCTTCACTGACGCGACTGTGTCTTGGTACGGGCAGTAACAGTTCAGCAGACCGATGACCTCGTAGTTTGGTCTCTTCCCCCAAAACAACCAACCAACAGTTCAGCTGTTTATTTCTTCGGACAGTACACAACAATCCCATTCGAGGACGCACGCCGTTTTCTTTCTTTCTTTCTTCTTTTTTCACTTTGTGAGCGCGAGTGTCTCATGCTACGTCTGAAAACCAATGACGCGAGTCATTTGGCTTCATTCATCAATATCTCCCCCTTGGGAGATGCCAGCATTCTCCCTCCGGTCACAGTTCTTAAACGTAGCTGTCGTTTCAGTATACGTTACGTATGTAGTACGTCATTGTGTAACACCAGTAAACGGTACCAAAGGCTTAAAGGATTCTGTGAATCTTCCTGATTCTAAAAATGTATACTTCATGCCTCGTACCGCATTATTTTCGCGTCTAAATGCCTTTCTTAAGCAAAAGCGGCGCGTCGCTGCCTAGCTGTCACACTACTGTCAAACACGAAACCTCGGCTACGATACCTCGTTATTTAATTTTGGCGCTGCTACTTTCATAGCAACTCGTTTGTGTAACATGCTTGATCATATCGACTGTAGTAGTATAACGCCTCTTCTTCTTGATGATTTGGTTTGATTTGTACTTGGTTCGGCTACAACTCGGCGACAGTCGGTAGAGTGTTGAGATCGTTTTCAAGTCACGAAGACGACCTTACACAAAATAACAGTGCTGAACCGAAATTTCGACGTGCGTCAGATATTTACTTCACCAAGAATCGTAATTAATAGTTCGTAATCGTTATTTAACTGATTAATGATGAATAAAACCAATACAGTCACATCCACAGCAAACTGCCTATAAGCTGGTCGTAATTTCAAGTATCTAAGAAATCGTAACAGTGGACTTGTTATTTGAGTCAAAGATTCTATACAAGCACCGAGCGCTACAGTCAAATATTATCGCTGCGCGTGATTATTACTCGGGAGTTTCATGTCAATAATATGATATAATATTAAATCACAAATGCACGACTTGGCAGGAGAGGGTGTTTTATTGCACAACATTAGTCACTTCCTAACCGAGCCTTGAGACGAAAACTTTCCCAGATGTTGGGGGGATTTAAATTATATGCTTCGGGCCTATCACTGAAGTTCCATAAACCACTAGCTATTATGAATGAAAATTGTCTATCAGTGTTCGTTGCCTAAAACACTAAGTAATGTTTAGTTCAATTATCTAGTTAAAAGTTCACTTTATTCTAGTAGGTAAAAGTCCTCCGTTCGAATTCTAATGCCGTGATATTTGAAGTCAGAAGATCGTATTACTACGTCATAATAGATCGCAATTATTCAATCTCAAAAACAATCTAAGCGCGCCTACATGTACGAGCATTCAAATATATGACCTGCTTCGGCTAACTCTCGAAACATAGTGACAATGCATTGAATTATACTTAGTCGTTACTCACGGTTCCCAAAGAGTACTCACACGAAGTATTCTTTGGGATCGTTCGTTCTACTTTGCGAATGTTAATTTATGCTAATTTTGCGATTTACAATGATTTTGATTTTAATTTTACTGTAATTTAATCTTTCTTTCGTAGGTTGCTAAATTGTCAAGTCTTAGAATCCTGATTTAGTTACTTGTTATTGTCCTAATAATAGTTATAAATGGAACTTCGTTCGCTTATTCACTTTTCTAGGAATTTGGGACTTGGGAGGAAATCTTTGGGGTATTGGGAGCTAATTTTTGATTTTTATCTCTCGTCCGAGGAAATGGTATTACAGTAGGAGCACGGATTTATTGCAGTAGACCTTTCCGATGATACAAGTAAATTACTTGAGTCTACTCATGTTTTATCTGTGATGGAGTGATGGGCCCCATAATATGTTTTGATGATGGAGTAACAAGCGGACTTAAAGCTATTGTCAGACTGCTCATAGAATTGGGGACAACATGAAAAACAGGGCTGCTATAAGTGGACAGGTAAAATTGTCGCTGAAGCTGAAAAACTGCTGACAGCATGGCAAAAGAGGCCAGAATAACAAAGAAGAGAAAGAAAACTAAAGACAATGAAAACGCCATTGAGAATCAACAAGATTAACGGTCTAGAATGTTTTGACACGGTATCATTCAGAGTAAATTAGATAGCAACCTTTAGTTTCAGTTTCCCGTAACCAACAAATTTGCATAGTTCGATACCATTATCTCATCCAATATTAAAGCTATAAAAACAAAATTTTTCATGAATAATAATACAGTGCTTGTCTACACAGTAAAGATTGTTGAACGATGTATTGAATGTTTTAAACTGGAGCCTGTCATATGTTTTTAAATTATGAGGAGAATAAATTTGGCCGGCCGGAGAGGCCGAGCGGTTCTAGGCGCTACAGTCTGGAACCGCGAGACCGCTACGGTCGCAGGTTCAAATCCTGCCTCGGGCATGGATGCGTGTGATGTCCTTAGGTCAGTCAGGTTTAAGTAGTTCTATGTTCTAGGGGACTGATGATCTCAGAAGTTAAGTCCCATAGTGCTCCGAGCCATTTGAACCATTTGAGAATAAATTTATTTCTAAAAAACATTTTAGTTTTAAAAAATAAACAAAACAACGAATTGGTAACTATACCTGGTTTACTATTTAAACAAATAAATAATTAAATCAATCTTTTATTTTGAACAGTGTTTGAGTACAGTGTACCTAAAATAAAAATTACGCCTAATTCAGCACGAAAGATAAAAATCACCACAATACGTTCTAGTTTCTAAGTCTTTTTTCTTAGAGGTCATAATAAGTGTTAAGACTTATCTGGGTATCTGCTAAAATTTTTAACTAAGTAAATTTCAAAATTCTAATAAAAACTACAGTCCATGACGTCCAGGTCCCCTTAGTATAGTGTTTTGCTCAACTGTGTTTTAAGAATATATCCCTATTTTTATTATGCCTGCCACAAAAATATATCAGGCTGGTGGAAGACATGCATGAAGGTGCAATGGCACAAGTCAAGGGCAGGGCAGGTGCAGCAAAGGCATTTCCAGTGAGAATAGGACTGCATCAGAGATCTGCTCTCAGCCCATATCTCTTTCACCCTGTCATGGACGTACCAGTCAAAGATGTGAAAAAAGAGGCACCTTGTAGCATGGTGTCTGCCGATGATATTGTTAATCTGTGAACCCACCCACGAGGCACTTCAAGACAAGCTTGAACACTGGAGAAAAGCTCTAGAGGAAAGCGGAATGAGAATCAGCAGGGCGCAAACAGAGTATACGTATACAAAGGATGCCAAAGATGTATATATTAACCTGCAAGGAGAACAACTGACGCTGCTCAAGAAATTTAAATACCTAGCCTCTTACATGCAAAGCTATGGAGGACTGGAGGCCGAAATACAGCACAGGATAAATAGTGGATGGATCAACTGGGGGAAACTGAGCGGAATACTGTGTGATAAGAAGGTTACCTGCAGAATGAAAGGAAAGCTTTACAAGTCTGTGGTGGGACCTGCGATGACTGTATTGTGCAGAAACTTGGCCAATTACAAAATCCCAAGAGAAAAAGATGGAAGTGGCAGAGCAGATGAGTGGGGTGACACGAAAGGATAGACTAAGAAATGAGTATACCAACGAAAGTGGGGGCCATAGGGACGAAGATCCAAGAAAACAGGCTAAGATGGTATGGACATGTGCAGAGAAGAGTTGAGTACTGCGTGGGGAGAAGAGTTGAAGACCTAGAAATCAAGGGATCGAGGAGAAGAGGAAGATCGAAACTGAGCTGGAAAGACAAGGTAGCAGGGAACCTACGGCAGAAAGGGTGGCTCAAAGAAGAAGCACTGGATGGGCATTTATGGGAGAGAAGGATCCAGCAAAGCAACGCCGACCCCTCATGACGTGAGAAAAGGCTGAGATGAGGACGATGACGATGATGATGATCCCTATTTTTATTATTCATAATTTCTTTCGTGTTACAAATTTGATATCCTCACAACAACTGCCAGTATCCAAACAAATCAGGCACGCTCTGGAAGTAGAGACATTGCCAACGCCTTACACGGTCGGATACTCGCTAGGTTGCCTGTTCAAAATCTCGCCAACCTGTTAAAATTTACCACTCCCGCAATCTCGGGAAAACACCATTGACTTTCGCTGCCTGGGATTGCAGGAGCTGTGGAAAGCAGCAGGGTGACGTAGCGCAAGTTCACCGACGCTTAATTTTCATATGAGATATAGTTACGTAAAATTAATTTTAAAAACGTGAATGGGCTGGTTTGGAAAGTCTAACGCCTCTTTTTAACCGGGCGCACAAGATGAAAAGAGCTTCAGAAAACATTATAATCCAATGGGAGAGACCGATCGGTGTAAAATTTATAAAATCCTTGTAACTACCTGTCAAATGATATAAAGTGTCAGGCAGCGGAGTATTGTGAAATGAAAATTAAATTATTGCATTTGATGGTTCTTTTTTCTGCTAAAATTTATTTCGGCCGGGGCTGGAAATTTACGCTCACGAGGCGAAAATTAATTGTCTCGCGTGAATCTCGGGATAAAATACAAGACAAAATTATGACAGAAAAGTTCAACACAGCACGACAAAAAAACAAACTAAAAGGTTTGAAACTGATGTGGGACACACTCATGAACAGAAGAAACGTACTGTAAGAAAGAATACACTAATACCAATTCATTGAGAGAACAGTTCTAATTTACTGAGTACTTGGAGAAAGAAGAAAATGTCTTCTATGTCGGAGAAGTAAGCAACTCTACATTTACTGCTTGAGTACTCCTCAAGCCTGAAGCCAAGTGTGTAGGAGAATCAACGTGACTGCGCTGCCTATAAACAGAAAGCGCGCAGTTCATCGCCGAACTGCGACGGATAAATTTTATCTGGCATACGAGTTTAGCCGCCTATTTTAATAACAAATTCACGGTCACTTGAAACTATAACAGCTGTTTGTGTTCTCAAAATGAAATTGGACTTTGTATTGTCTGTTTTATGGGATTAACAGGTACAGTTCGCTGCACAAGTTGATTACGGCTTCCCATCAAAATAATTAGCAGTTAATCTGGGTCGAAATACGCGCTACAGGCAAAACCGCAGGCAGATCTGAATGTGCGCTAATTTGAGCTCTCACAGAACACCGGCGTTGCGCTTTTAATAGCGTTTTTTTTTTCATTTTTGTGTCATGCCTTGTGAGAATCAGAGAATATTCCTCGTAGATTAAAATTGTGTGCCAGACCGGGACTCGGATCTGCGACCTTCGCCTTCGCAGGCAAATGCTCTACCGATTGAGCTATTTTTCTTTAAAAAAGAAACCTCATTTCTTCGTTATTGTTCGTTCTATTTGTTCCGGGAAGACATCCCATGACGCTTGTTCAAGTTCATCTTTGATCCATTAACTCAGTTTATTTTTTATTACAGAGGGCAGCTAACCCTCTGCCCGAACACGCTGAGCTACCGAGCCGGCCATATTCAGGCAAGCAAACGACCCGCCTCACAGCTTTACTTCCCCAGTACCTCATTTCCTACCTTCCAAACTTCACAGAAGCTCTTCTGTAGGCGTCGCCGGTCTAGAATTAATGAAAGAGAGGCTGTTGCACAGACATGGCTTAGCCACAGCTGGGGCTATGTTTCTAGAATGAATTTTCATTCTGTATCGGAGTGTGCACTAGTTTGAAGCTTCCTAATACACTCTTGGAAATTGAAATAAGAACACCGTGAATTCATTGTCCCAGGAAGGGGAAACTTTATTGACACATTCCTGGGGTCAGATACATCACATGATCACACTGACAGAACCACAGGCACATAGACACAGGCAACAGAGCATGCACAATGTCGGCACTAGTACAGTGTATATCCACCTTTCGCAGCAATGCAGGCTGCTATTCTCCCATGGAGACGATCGTAGAGATGCTGGATGTAGTCCTGTGGAACGGCTTGCCATGCCATTTCCACCTGGCGCCTCAGTTGGACCAGCGTTCGTGCTGGACGTGCAGACCGCGTGAGACGACGCTTCATCCAGTCCCAAACATGCTCACTGGGGGCAGATCCGGAGATCTTGCGGGCCAGGGTAGTTGACTTACACCTTCTAGAGCACGTTGGGTGGCACGGGATACATGCGGACGTGCATTGTCGTGTTGGAACAGCAAGTTCCCTTGCCGGTCTAGGAATGGTAGAACCATGGGTTCGATGACGGTTTGGATGTACCGTGCACTATTCAGTGTCCCCTCGACGACCACCAGTGGTGTATGGCCAGTGTAGGAGATCGCTCCCCACACCATGATGCCGGGTGTTGGCCCTGTGTGCCTCGGTCGTATGCAGTCCTGATTGTGGCGCTCACCTGCACGGCGCCAAACACGCATACGACCATCATTGGCACCAAGGCAGAAGCGACTCTCATCGCTGAAGACGACACGTCTCCATTCGTCCCTCCATTCACGCCTGTCGCGACACTACTGGAGGCGGGCTGCACGATGTTGGGGCGTGAGCGGAAGACGGCCTAACGGTGTGCGGGACCGTAGCCCAGCTTCATGGAGACGGTTGCGAATGGTCCTCGCCGATACCCCAGGAGCAACAGTGTCCCTAATTTGCTGGGAAGTGGCGGTGCGGTCCCCGACGGCACTGCGTAGGATCCTACGGTCTTGGCGTGCATCCGTGCGTCGCTGCGGTCCGGTCCCAGGTCGACGGGCACGTGCACCTTCCGCCGACCACTGGCGACAACATCGATGTACTGTGGAGACCTCACGCCCCACGTGTTGAGCAATTCGGCGGTACGTCCACCCGGCCTCCCGCATGCCCACTATACGCCCTCGCTCAAAGTCCGTCAACTGCACATACGGTTCACGTCCACGCTGTCGCGGCATGCTACCAGTGTTAAAGACTGCGATGGAGCTCCGTATGCCACGGCAAACTGGCTGACACTGACGGCGGCGGTGCACAAATGCTGCGCAGCTAGCGCCATTCGACGGCCAACACCGCGGTTCCTGGTGTGTCCGCTGTGCCGTGCGTGTGATCATTGCTTGTACAGCCCTCTCGCAGTGTCCGGAGCAAGTATGGTGGGTCTGACACACCGGTGTCAATGTGTTCTTTTTTCCATTCCAGGAGTGTAGATTAAAACAGTGTGCTGTAGCGGGACTTGAACCGGGGCCCTTTGAGGGGCAGCTGTCGCAGGTTCGAGTCTCGGTCCAGCATACAATCGCTACAACTTGTTTTTTTTTACATGTGATTATCATCTTATTGGTTCGAGGGGATGAAAAGCATATATCGTTTTAGGAATACGAGAATAGGCTATTATGTCTGATTTATCAGTCATTATTGCGACATCACATCTCCATGAACCATGGACTTTGCTATAGGAGGGATGACTTGCGTGCCTCAGCCATTACGATAGCCGAATCGTAGATGCAACCACAAAGGAAGGGTATCTGTTGAAAGGCCGGACAAACGTGTGATTCCTGAAGAGGGACAGCAGGATTTTCAATAGTTGCAGAGTTAACATTCTGGATGACTGACTGATCTAGCCTTGTAACACCAACCAAAACGGCCGTGCTGTGCTGGTAATGTGAATGGCTGAAACTAAGGGGGAAACTACAACTGTAATTCTTCCTGAGGGGATGCAGCTCTACTCTATGGTTAAATGGTGATGCTATCTTCTTGGATAAAATATTCCAGAGGTAAAATAGTCCCCCATACTGATCTCTGGGAGGGCGCTGCTCAGGAGAATGTTGTCATTAGGAGAAACAAAACTGGCGTTCTATGGATTGGAGCGTGGGATGTTAGATTCCTCAATTGTACAGATAGGTTACAAAATTTTAAGAAGGAAATGAGTAGGTTCAACTTAGATATGGTGGGAATTTGTGAAGTTCGGTTGCAGAAGGAAGAGGACTTCCTGTCAGGTGAATAGAAGGTTAAAGTACAAAAATCTGTTCTTTCGGACATGTCCAAAGGAACAGGTGCCATTTTTATATCGTTGAAGGCTAACCGGCTGATGACCTCCTTCAGTGCAGATGCACACGATTTGACTGAACTCTTACGGGACTCGGTGGGTTGTCTGCCGCGAGTAATGGGTATAATGGCAGGGGCACTACGAATGTAGTGTGTGGACTATAAGCTGCGAATGTGGGTCTCACGGGGAGACTGCCGACGATAAATCCCTGCAGTCACACTATCCTCTGTGCCCTCAGTGTCTCAGATGGACAGAGCGTCTGCCATGTAAGCAGGAAATCCCGTGTTCGAGTCCCGGTCAGGGCTCACATTTTCAACATGTCCCCGTTGTTATATATCAACGCCTGTCAGCAGCTAATGGTATTGATTTAAATGTAATTTCATTATTCAGATAGTTAGAGATCCGAAAATTTAATTGTGACTGGGTGTTCTGGCGTAAGTTGTCACCAGGACACCCGTCGGCAAAGACGAAGATTATAGTAGGCGCTGGATCTAGCGCACCTATCAAGAGAGAGGCCAGGGAGGCACTGACAGGCAACACGCCGCCAACGCCCTCTCGACACCAAGTATTTATGCCACCGCCAGTGACAAGATGGCCACGGTCACTAACTCACTGGCTCACTCAGGCTACGACAGTAGATAGCGACCAGATAGAGACCAGCAGCGAGACAAAAGCTTGCAGTAGCAAGATTGCCGATATTGCCTGCAAGAGGACTATTACGGATAAGCTTGTGCCATAAGACGTGAAGTATCCAGGTCATGTAAACAACAACCTTATTAATCGACGAGTGCATTTGTTCTGTAGAAAGAGGGTACCGGCCACCCATAACATCCCTTACTTCCTTGGTACAAGACTATACAGTGGCGACGAGGATACTACAGTGCCAATCGAAATTAATCAACTTGGCTGAAGATTTCGCTTGCTTCTCTTCTGTTTCAGATTTCAGCGATGATGGTTTCCAAGTGTTTGTAATTGCTAATTTGTTGTGTGTCCTTGCGTGCATTCCAAGAGGGGGGCGGCAGAACTAATCACATTTCAGAGACTTTGCTTGCTTTCTCACTATAACGTATTTGCGTAAACCATGAATGACCAGCAAGTCCAAGTAGTTGCTGTCAGATATAAATTCTTCCGCTTGCACAAAAAGTCGGAAGAGTCGTACCGCCAATGGTACACAGAATTAACGGGCACAACTAGGAAGCGTAAATTTATGTGTAGTTTTGGCACATTTTACAGTGACTCAATGATCCGTGATGCAATAACATTTAATGTCACAGAGAATAGAAACGGGAACAGATCTTACGCTACGCCGATCCATCACTTCCCCAAATATTGCAAATCTCACAGCAATATGGTTGGGGTGGCGTAGCGGCCGATAAGTTTGACCAAGGCCCAGTTTGCTGGGTCGAGTTACTCCTTGTTCGCGGCAGCTCCAAGCAGCCACAACAACGAGCGCGTACACAGCCTCGCGGACAGCCAAGTAGACAGGCAAACAGGCCTGTGAATTTAGTGAAGTGTTGACCTAGATATTTTGCTTGCCATAAAAGGCATGATGGCCCATCAGCTAACGCAACCCATTACACTTGCGGGAAAAAAAGGTCATGTCCAAGCAGTTTGTTTGCAACGGCACAAAAACGGCAATTTTGCCGGCGCCTAAAAAAAAAACAGACTGGTGCACATGCAGTGAACGTTTTGTTTTCCAAACCTACAACAGATTCTCACAAAAATAAGATTAAGGTTGTGACTCATTCTCACACTAAAGTGCGCGCCATTTATGACGGCGGCCGTGTTTAGGTTCGTTCTGCGCATCTGACGTCACAAAACACAGTCAGCCAATGAACAGAGAACGACGTTGCCAGAGCTTCACTGCAATGCAAACCACGGACGAGTAGCTTCAGTTTTAGAAACGTTCAGTCATAAATAAAGTAATTGAACAAAAGCAAAGTCTTTTATAGAAAGTTTGGAAAAAGCATGCTTTATACCAATTGCTTCATATTCTAGTAATTAATTAAACCAAACAAGCAATAAGCCTCCTAATTCAGGCGATAGCAAGGAAAGGTGTTTGTATCATTCTCATGAACCGCTTTTTCGCAATAAAAAACAGCGGTAATTGTTTATTTCCTATTGTACTTCGACGAAACGTGAATAATTCATAGTCGTATCAACAGTGTTTGTCGGTATTTCGTGTGATATTTTAGTGTCCTACAGGAAGTGGATTGAAAGACGAACTACATTGGCGTAATGGTTAAGATGTTTGACTGCTAAGCGAAAGGTTTTGAGTTCAAACCTTACTAGGCGCTTAATATTTCGTATATTTAAAAACAATATCGAAGTGTCTTACTTCATGAGTTTTATTCGTTTGAATGTAATTTTTTGAAATTTCTAGTTCTTTGTCTCTTCATTATAATCATAATAAGTTTTCAGTTTTTCTAATTTTGTCCTCCAATATTTCTTTTCACAGCAATTAAAAACAATGAAAAGGCACACATACAATATTCATGTTATCTGTTTTGTTTGTGTATCTTCTCTTCCGCGGTCGCTGTTTTACTATTCATATTGAAATATATTATTTGCGACAGTATTAAAAGTATTATTTAGGGCAGAATTTCGGCTCGTACGTTGCCGAGCTACTTGATTGTCTGACGCAATTCTTTGCTTCGCTGCTTTGGCAACATCATCATATTCAATTTTTTCGTCAACTGATCTATGTTTTGGCAAGTATTTGCTGTCCGTTGTGACAAACACAAATTTTTTGCACAGTGCCCCTCACTGACAATGTATTTTGGTTTCTATGTTTTATTATGTCTACAATTGAGTTTTGTGTACTTTGCCAATTTTAATCAGAACTTTTTAGAAAAAAGCATAATGACTCTGGTATAAATAAAACTTTTATTACAGTCGTGAAAGACGGAATATTTCTCAATATTACATACGACACCTATCTGATACTTAAATTAAATGCGATATTGTTATACAGAAAATTTTATATGAAATTTAGGTATATTGTCCACATTTCATTCTCAACATTGTGGCAACTAAAATCGACCATACGGTAAGTATACGCTATGGACTTTTACCTGTGCAAACTCTTCAAAATTTCGTTCAGTTGTTTACTACATTTTATGCTGCACAGGAAGTGCGTTGAACATAGAAACAAAATTAAGTCATTTATGGGGGGAAGGTATCAGTCAAGAAGATGTGTAAAAATCAAATTTTTGGGCCAAATAGTTTTTGTGAAATCGAATGATAAGTGTGTCAAAGCAGTCGGAACACCACGTGTCTGCACAGGCGAGCTGCGCGGACGACAAAATCGTGCACAGCGCGGAATGCGGGGAGCACGTCTCTGTAGCAGCGAAAGGTTTAATGCGGCCGTGCTGGCTTTGTGGCTTTACTTCATAAACTGCGTGCTCCCTCCCAAACGTAAGTTCGCGAACTATATTATACTAGGGCGCTGCTTCTCTTGGGTGCGCGTGCGTCGTTTGCAACTGGCAACGCAGCAATCTCCCGCGTCTGGGCTGGCATGCGCGAGCCGCCAAGATAAAAGAATTCAACTATAGTGCTGTGCAACGAAGTTCTAAGAAATTATTTGTCCCATTACGAATTCCTGACCGTCGTGTGAACTCTCAGTTTGGCACAGGTGCCTCAATAACTTTGCATAATCGTTCGGAGGATGGCATTCACATATCGTACAGCCGTTATGGCGCCTTCCATGATCACCAGCGGCGTACGTCGGCCCCACATAATGCCACCCCAAAACAACAGGGAACCTCCACCTCGCTGCACGCGCTGGACACTGCGTCAAAGGCGCTCAGCCTGACCGGGTTGCCTCCAAACACGTCTCTGACGATTGTCTGATAGAAAGCATGTGCGACACTCATCGGTGAAGACAACGTGATGCCAATCCTGAGCGGTCCATTCGGCATGCTGTAGCTCCTACCTGTACTGCGCCGCATGGTGTCGTGGTTGCGAAGATGGACCTCGCCATGGACGTCGGGAGTGAAATTGTGCATTATGCAGCCTATGGCGGCACAGTTTGAGTCATAACACGACGTCCTGTGGCTACACGAAAAGCATTATTCAACATGGTGGCGTTGCTGTCAGGGTTCCTCCGAGTCATAATACGTAGGTAGCGATCATCCACTGCAGTTGTAGCGCTTGGGCGGCCTGAGTGGGGCATGTCATTGACAATTCCTGTCTCTCTGTATCTCCTCCTCCCCGTCCGCATGTCCGAACAACATCGCTTTGGTTCCCTCCGAGACGCCCGGACACTTCCCTTGTTAAGAGCCCTTCCTGCCACAAAGTAACAATGAGGACGCGATCGAACCGCGGTATTCACCGTCTAGGCATGGTTGAACTACACACAACACGAGCCGTGTACGTCCTTCCTGGTGGAATGACTGGAACTGATCGGCTGTCGGACCCCCGCAGTCTAATAAGCGCTGCTCATGCATGGTTGTTCACATATTTGGGGGGGTTTAATGACGTCTCTGAACCGTGAAAGAGACTGTGTCTGTGATACAGTATCCACAGTCAACATCTTCAGGAGTTGTGGGAACAGCGGTGATGCAAATCTTTTTTTGATGTGTGTACATTGAAACGCGTACGTTCCATATGTATTCAGTACCAGCGATGGCGAGGCATGACAGAATCTCTGACCAGAGAGCTATTTATCGTTGCTAGTCTGCGCTTGACTGCGCGAGTGTTCAGTTGTTAGTTGCACTCAGTCAGTGCTAGTAATAGTGTGTGTGGAGTCGGGAGAGAGAATGGTGGAGTTGCGAGTTGCACTCTGTCGGCAGTAGTTGTAGCGAGTGGACGGTTGTACTGAGCGGGCGTCGGCATGGGTCGGCGGCGTGCTCTCCCTCTATCTCTGGTCACGATTCAGGACGAGGTATATTGTTATCGAAGGTAATGAAGCAGCATTGCGCTCAACTAATAACATATGTTAATTGTAATTAATTTGTTCAAGAATTGCCCCAATAATAATTTTTTTATAAAGTAAATCTTTTAAAGAAAAGCAATCATTTCAATTTAAAGAATCTTTCCACCTTTTTAAAGAAAAGCATCCATTTTAATTCAAAGAATATTTCCTATGCATTTCCTCCAAGAATCAGAATTAAATATACGCCAGCATTGCACGAAGCTGTGCCAAAAATAAGAGCACATAGACGTATAGTTTTACTGAGGTAAGAATTTATCAGGTTTGATTATTTCACAGGGCCGTAGGCCAGCGCTGCTGTGCCTAAAAGATTTATCAGGTTTAATTATTGCTGTTCAGATGTTACATTCAGTTCATAGATCATTATTTAATTAACATTATTGAGGGTTTTATGAGCAATGTTCATTCGTTAACGTTTGTGGGGAGTTTACATTTGGGCCATTATTATTCTTTAATTCTGCAAGGAGGTTACGCTTGGCTCATTTATTATTATGCATTTTTGTGGGAAGATAACATTTCACGTAACATTGACTTTCATATTCTTGCTGGGAGGTTATTGACATTTAATATTTTCGCGGGGAGGTTACAACATCTAGGAAGCACCTCACTGCTTGCCGGCCGCGGTGGTCTCGTGGTTCTAGGCGCGCAGTCCGGAACCGCGCGACTGCTACGGTCGCAGGTTCGAATCCTGCCTCGGGTATGGATGTGTATGATGTCCTTAGGTTAGTTGGGTTTAAGTAGTTCTAAGTTCTAGGGGACTGATGACCACAGCTGTTAAGTCCCATAGTGCTCAGAGCCATTTGAACCATTTTGAACCACACTGCTTACAATGGACAGAAATTCCTGTGCTGGAAGAGCGTAGTTTGCCTGCCACTTACAAACCTCACACTAGGACGGTGAGTCTTACTGTGTTGAAATCAAGAGATAATGACAACATATTCGGTTTAGATGCCTTTGATTTGTTTGGACTTCTCTCCAAGAAAATGTACTTTCTGTCTCCACTTTCTCACCAAAAGAGAGTGTAGTTATCTTGCTTAAAGACTTCCCTGAAATATTTTCAGAAGGAGTGGAAAAAGTTAATAACTTTGTAGCGCATGTTACATTGAAACACAATACACAGCTTAATTTTTTCCGAGTCAGCCGCGTTCCCATTGCTTTAAGAGACAAAGTAACCAGTGCACTGAAATAATTGCAAAATATTGGTGTAGTTTCCCCCATTGAAGCAAGTCAGCGGGCAAGACCTCTCGTTTTGTTGCCTAGGCCTTCTGCTTGCTTTCACATTTGTGATGACTTCAAGTCTACAGTCAACCCACAGATAGTGGTTGACACTTGTCCGTTATCTCGCCCTGAGGAACGCATGGACAGGCTTTGAGGAGGACGTTACTCTTCTTAGATAGATTTGCGGGATGCCTACTTACAAATTCCATTGGATGAATAATCGTAGAAAGTGTTTCTTGTTAATGCACACTTAGGACTGTTCAAGTATTTGCGTTTGCCCTTCTGCAGTGGTTCCGCACCCGCAATTTTTCAATGTCACTTGGAACAGCTGACTGCAAAAGTGCAATTTTCTTCAAACCACCTTGACGATACTGTCGTCTCAGGTCGTACACCAGAGGAACACATTGCCAATTTGCGTAATCGTTTCCGAGTGTTGTGAGAAGCAGGACTCAAGTGTCGTCCCGAAAAGCGTGCCGTTTTTAAACTGGACTACAGTACTTACATCATGTAATAAACAGTCAGGTTGTGCACCCCCTCCCATCTCATTTGCTTGCCATCCGTGATCTGCCTCTTCCTTGCAATGCGTCTGAACTGCAGTCAGTACTAGGCAAGATGTCATATTATATGTTCCATTAAGTTTTGGGTGCGCAGCCGCAAGAACCCTCCTTCTTCTTCTAATATTCGGAGATTGAAACCAAGTGGTGCGGTGCCTCCTAGATTTTATGGACTACCAAAGGTCCACAAGAAAAATGTTCCTCTCCGCCCCATAGTGAGTAACATAGGCTCTCCGACCTATGACGTTGCCAAACACCTGGCATCGTTGTTGAGACCTCTTGTGGGAAAATGTGCTCACCACGTAAGAAACTCTCCTGATTTCATTAGTAAACTGAAATCATTGAAAACGAACCCTTCTGATATATTAGTTAGTTTCCGTGTGGTGTCTTTATTCACAAAGGTTCCCCATCCAGAATCTCTACAACACTTATTGAAAGAAGTTTTGACAAAGAGATTTCAGCCTTGTTCAGATGGTTCACATGGCTCTAAGAACTATGGGACTTAACATCTGTGGTCATCAGTCCCCTAGAACTTATAACTAACCTAAGCACATCACATACATCCATGTCCGAGGCAGGATTCGAATCTGCGACCGTAGCAGTCGCGCGGTTCCGGACGGAGCGCCTAGAACTTTCAGCCTTGTTCAAACATGTTCTGACCTCTACATACTTCCTATTTAACAACGACTTTTTTGAACAGACGGACGGAATCGCCATGGGTAGTCCCTTATACCCGCTGGTGGCCAATTTATTTATGGAGGACTTCGAGGAGAAGGCGCTTGAATCTGCTGACTTGAAATCCACGGCATTCTGGAGGTATGTTGATGATACCTTTGTAGTTTGGCCCCATGGTGAAGATAACTTGCAAGACTTCTTAAGATCAAATAAAGTTAACAATGGAAACTGAAAAGGAGAGATGCCTTCCATTCTTGGATGTTTTGGTTCGGCGCAGAGAGGATGGCACTTTGGGACATGAAGTGTATCGGAAGCCGACTCACACGGATTTGTATTTACGTGCAAATAGCTGCCACTATCCTGCCCAGACAATGAGTGTTCTCCGAACCTTGACCGACAGAGCGCATATTATTTCTGACGAAAGCAGTCTGTAAGATGAACTTTCCCACTTACAAAGAGTGTTTGAAGACAATGGGTACTCCCCACAGCAAATACAGAAGGCACTGAAAATGAAACTGAAAGGGGCCTGAAAGAAAGCAGAAGAAGATGAAGAAACCTTTAAATGGATGGCCTTCCTGCCATGTATGGGTAGCCTCTCATCAAAAATAGGACGGATTCTCAGCAGACACGAAGTAAAAGTGATTTTTTTGTCCTCCACCCAAGACAGCTTCACTCGTGGGCTCTGTCAGAGACGATGTGCTGCTCCGAAAATCTGGAGTTTACAAAATTCCATGTGAATGTGGCCTTTCTTACATGGGACAAACAGCTCTCACTCTCCAAGAGAGATGTACAGAACACGGGAGGTACACACGACTTTTACAACCTAACAAGTCGGCAGTGACACTGGTCACACAGTATGTTATATGACAACGTCGAAATTTTGGCAACTACATCATCTTTTTGGGACTCGATAGTGAAGGAGGCAATTGAAATTCGCTTGACGTCGAATTTAATTAATAGAGATAGTGGTTTCAACCTTGATAAATCATGGAATCCGGCACTTGCTGTAATAAACTCACAAAGACGTCGTAACAGTGTAACAGTGCAGCTTACAGTGATATATCGACATGCCAACACAGATCGACTGCGGAGCCATAGATGTAACTCGCGCATCTGTGGCCGCATGCGCATTTGCGCGGTACACGTGTATAAAGGGACGAAGCGAGCACTGGATCACCCAATGGAGTAACAAATGGAAGATAAAAATCAATGCAGACAAGACACAGGCCATACTTTTTACACACAAACGGACTCCGCCGGCTCGCCTGGTGGAACTTGAAGGTCGTCACATTCCATGGTCCCAGACAGTCACCTACCTCGGCCTAACCTTTGACACCCGCCTCACATGGAAACCCCACGTTGATGGCGTCTGTCACAAAGCATATGGAATGTTACACAAACTCTTCCCCCCGTTGAAGGGCACCGGCCTTTCGATCCACTCCAAGCTGCTCATCTGGACGTTCTGCGTCTTGTCACTCCTGCTATACGGCTGCGAACTGTGGGGCCTAGCTGCTGACACCCATGTTCTAGCCGGCCGGTGTGGCCGTGCGGTTAAAGGCGCTTCAGTCTGGAACCGCGTGACCATTACGGTCGCAGGTTCGAATCCTGCCTCGGACATGGATGTGTATGATGTCCTTAGGTTAGTTAGGTTTAATTAGTTCTAAGTTCTAGGCGACTGATGACCTCAGAAGTTAAGTCGCATAGTGCTCAGAGCCATTTTTGAACCCATGTTCTCCAGGCCCAGGTGGTACAGAGCAAATCACTCCGGATCATACTAAACGCCCCGCGTTACGTCTCCAACCACGACATCCGCCGTCTTCTCCGCATTCCGCCGCTTGTACACCAAATTCGCCTTCGCGCCTCGAACACCCTTGCCTTTCTCCAAAACTCTCCTCATGAACACTTCACGGTTCTTTGTCGTGCTGTTGGAGACATCCCTTACCCTCATCCGACACTGATACTTCAGCGCCGGTATCGTCCCAACTGATGGTCTCACCGCAGTTGGGTCTCTACTGATATTTTGATCACTCCATTTTTCTATTTCTATCGTCCTAGTCACATAAAAACGCCATTTCGAACCTAATATACATTCTGAAGGCAGGCCCAGAGCGATCCTTCAATATTTCAGTGGACGAAAGTCCCGTCAAGTATGCGGTGTTGGTGGTGGTGGAGCGACAGTCTTGTGGCTCACGCTGAAGCTGGCTGAACGTTATACAGCCGAGATATTAGAAGAAGAAGAACTATTCTAGCGGCTGCACACCCGAAACTTAATGTAACAGAATTCTGAAGGCAGGCCCAGAGCGATCCTTCAATATTTCAGTGGACGAAAGTCCCGTCAAGTATGCGGTGGTGGTGGTGGTGGATCGACAGTCTTGTGGCTCACGCTGAAGATGGCTGAACGTTACACAGCCGAGATATTAGAAGACGAAGGACAATTCTAACGGCTGCACACCCGAAACTTAATGTAACAGTCTTTACGCCGCCAAAACCTGAAGATTTACATATTGTAAATATATTCGGATTATAGCGAATGCCGCTCAGATAGCGACTCCATTGCATCACTTGCGTCGCAAAAATATGCCTTTTGTGTGGACTAATCAAATGTCAAGACGCATTTCAGAAACTCAAAAATGCTTTGCTTCGTGACAGATGTTTAGTGCACTGTAACCCTGCCAAGCCGGTAGTTTTGCAAGCCGACGCTTCTTCCTACGGAATCTCGCACAGAATTGGTTCACGAGACAGAACTACTGCTTTTGCCTCAAATTTGTTAACTCAAACTCAGTGCAATTATTCTCAAATAGAAAAAGAGGCTCTCGCTATCGTGCATGGTGTGGTCAAATTCCATCATTATTTGTATGGTCGCAAGCTCTTTTTAGTGACAGATCACAAGTCTGTTTCATTCGTCAATGCCGGTTCCTACACGCACTGCTAAAAAATTGCAACGTTGGGCTTTCTTGCTTTCGCATTATCAGTATGTAATTGTGTACAGCCCTAAACGGCAAAGCATGGCAATACGGATGCCCTATCTCGCCTTCGGACTGGCACAGACTCTGATTTTGATTCAGCTGCTGCATCTTGTTGCCAAATCGACGCGCCGGGCTCTGAATTGCTGTAAACTTTAAAGTTTATTTTACAATTACCATTACCGACTTCAGCCCATATAAACAGATACTCATCGGCATTTAACTTCTTTTTCCTTCTCATGGTAAAAAAATGACATACTTGGAACAAGAGTACCATAAGACTGTTTAGCCAAAGTCCTGTAGTCTCAGCTATATTCCACGTCTTCCAAGCCAATATGTTAGCATCTGGGAATGCTTCAAGGCCACCATAATCTGCTTGATAGCCCCATACAACAGCAAGTGTCAACCAGATACTACTTCCAAACACTGCTTGTTTAATAAACAGCAATTGATTGGAGGTCCAAATGTTTTTCGTGGACTCCATCTGAACTTCACCTGTGATGTACAAGCAGTGTTTGGAGGTAGTACCTGGTTGACACTTGCTGTTGTATGGGGCAATCAAGCAGATTATGTTGGCCTTCAAGCATTCCCAGATGCTAACATATTGGCTTGAAAGACATGGAGTATAGCTGACATTACAGGACTCTTGGCTAAACAGCCTTATGGTACTCTTGTTCCAAGTATGCCATTTTTTTTACCACGAGAAGGAAAAAGAAGTTAAATGCCGACGAGTACCTGTTTATATGGGCTATAGTTGGTAATGGTAATTGTAAAATAAAGATCACCGGTGATTGTATGATTTATTATAGACAATAAAGTGTGCTCTGTCCTTTCCTTATCTCTATTCCTTGCACAGAAAACTTGCACAGGCTACGGAAGCAGACCCGCATCTCCAAATTTTGTCGCATTACATTCGCACGTATTGGCCTCGTTCATTGAACAGTATCCAGAACTTAGTTGCGCGCCGATATTTTGGTCGTCGGCATAACCTGTCATTTCAACGGGGTGTGATTCTAGTTCAGAATGACAGTGGACAATAGCGTGTGTTTATGCACAATGTGTTGCGAAAGGATGTGTTGCGACTGCTCCACCAAGGACATCGGGGAGTTGTTCGCACGGTTTGCTCGACGGCACTGTACTTGGCAGAGCATGGACGCCGACACTGAGTAGATGACGTCACAGTGTCGCGTATGCGCGGCCAACCAATTAGCTCCACTACAGATATTCGCAACTTCGCCTCCGACTCAATCGCCATGGCAACGAGTGCACACAGACTTCGCAGGACCATTTTGGAACACTCGTTTGCTGATAGTGGTAGACTCTTTTAGCAAGTTCCCATTTGCGGGGCCTATGGCTTCTACCACATCACGTAGCACCATTCAAGCGTTGCATAGAAAGTTTGCCAGAAGTACTTTTGTCGGACAACGGACCACAGTCCATTTCACGTGATTTTGAACAGTTTTGTGAACGATATGGCACTCGTCATCTAACAAGTGCTCCGTTTCACCAATAGTCCAACGGAGATGCAGAACGCTTCGTTCGCACTTGTAAACAACACATGGCCAAGCTTCGCAGCACACACACACGTCGAACAGGCGCTGCAACTCTTTCTCACCTCCTACCGCTCCCACCGACGAGACGGACAAATACCGGCGCAACTTCTGCGTGGCCGCCGCCATCTGACGCTGCTACACTTGCTACGCCCAACGCAGAATCCGTCACCGCTAGTGGTCCGCCGCGCTATCTTGTTCTTTTCAGGGTATATGGCATCAGTGGGCGCTGGGAAAGAGCCGTGATCCAGGAAATCAGTGGCTATTTTATGTGCTTAATTGCAGGTCCGATGGTTTGCAGCGCCACCACCAGATCCAAATTCGTGCGTGTCGTTTGCCCCTTGATTCTTCTGGTTTTCTTCCCGCAGATTCACGTCCTCACTGGACGGCGCAGCCTCCGCAGCCGCCCCCTGGTGCCACCAGCGCACTCCAGGAGAAGCCTTTGCCCCCGCCGTCCCCGCTCGCCGACCCAATGGACGTAGACGTGCCATCGCCGTCGCTGTCTCCGTCATTGCCGTCCTCCACAGTCATGGCTCTACGAGGTGCATTCAAGTTCTAAGGCCTCCGATTTTTTTTCTAATTAACTACTCACCCGAAATCGATGTAACTGGCGTTACTTCTCGACATAATCGCCTTACAGACGTACACAGTTTTCACAACGCTGACGCCATGATTACATGGCAGCGGCGAATGCTTCTTTAGTCTGTTTTGACCACTGGAAAATTGCTGAGGCAATAGCAGCACGGCTGGTGAATGTGCGGCCACAGAGAGTGTCTTTCATTGTCGGAACAAGCCAAACGTCACTAGGAGCCAGGTCAGGTGAGTAGGGACCATGAGGAATCACTTCGAAGTTGTTATCACGACGAATCTGTTGCGTAACGTTAGCTCGATGTGCGGGTGCGTTGTCTTGGTGAAACAGCACACGCGCAGCCCTTCCCGGACATTTTTGTTGCAGTGCAGGAAGGAATTTGTTATTCAAAACATTTTCGTAGGATGCACCTGTTACCGTAGTGCCCTTTGGAACGCAATGGGTAAGGATTACGCCCTCCTGTCCCAGAACATTGACACCATCATTTTTTCAGTACTGGCGGTTACCCGAAATTTTTTTGGTGGCGGTGAATCTGTGTGCATCCATTGAGCTGACTGGCGCTTTGTTTCTGGTTTGAAAAATGGCATCCACGTCTCATCCATTGTCACAACCGACAAAAAGAAAGTCCCATTCATGCTGTCGTTGAGCGTCAACATTGCTTGGCAACATGCCACACGGGCAGCCATGTGGTCGTCCGTCAGCATTCGTGGCACCCACCTGGATGACACTTTTCGCATTTTCAGGTCGTCATGCAGGATTGTGTGCACAGAACCCACAGAAATGCCAACTCTGGAGGCGATCTGTTCAACAGTCATTCGGCGATCCCCAAAACAATTCTCTCCACTTTCTCGATCATGTCGTCAGACCGGCTTGTGCGAGCCGAGGTTGTTTCAGTTTGTTGTCACACGATGTTCTGCCTTCATTAAACTGTCGCACCCACGAACGCACTTTCGACCCATCCATAACTCCATCATCACATGTCTCCTTCAACTATCGATGAATTTCAATTGTTTTCAACCCACGCAAATTCAGAAAATGAATGATTCCACGCTGTTCAAGTAAGGAAAACGTCGCCATTTTAAGTATTTAAAACAGTTCTCATTCCCGCTGCTGGCGGTAAAATTCCATCTGCCGTATGGTGCTGCCATCTCTGGGATGTATTGACAATGAACGCGGCCTCATTTTAAAACAATGCCCATGTTTCTATCTCTTTCCAGTCCAGAGAAAAAAAATCGGAGGCCTTAGAACTTGAATGCAACTCGTACGTCCAGTATCCTAATGCCCTTCCCGTTATCGTTCGCATCTTCCCTACACGACAACGCTGCGGTATTTTGCTGCGTGGAGAGGGGGGATGAGTGGGGGGGAGAAGAATGTGCTGGCGTAAGCTTTCGCCAGCACACCGGTCGGCAAAGATGTAGTGAAAAATCGATAGTAGTCTCCTATCTCTAGAGAGGCCAGGGAGTCGCCGACTACCAACACGCCGCCAACTCCCTCTCGACAGCAAGTGCACTACTGGCCATTAAAATTGCTACACCAAGAAGAAATGCAGATGATAAACGGGTATTCATTGGACAAATATATTATACTAGAACTGACATGAGATTACAATTTCACGCAATTTGGGTGCATAGATCCTGAGAAATCAGTACCAAGAAAATCCACCTCCGGTCGTAATAACGGCCTTGATACGCCTGGGCATTGATTCAGACAGAGCGTTCATGGCGTGCAGTCGAATATTTTCTGTATCCAGAAACGCCCATACAGGACCTGCAACATCTGGTCGTGCATTATCCTGCTGAAAAGTAGGGTTTCGCAGGGATCGAATGAAGGGTAGAGCCACGGGTCGTAACACATCTGAAATGTAAAGTGAAGTGTTCACAGTGCCGTGAATGCGAACAAGAGGTGACCGAGACGTGAAACCAGTGGCACCCCATACAATCATTCAGGGTGATACGCCAGTATGGCGATGACGAATACACGCTTCCAATGTGCGATCACCGCGATGTCGCCAAACACGGATGCGACCACCATGATGCTGTAAAGAGACCCTGGGTTCGTCCGAAAAAATCTCGTTTTGCCTTTCGTGCACCCAGGTTCGTCGTTGAGTACACCATCGCAAGCTCTCCTGTTTGTGATGCAGCGTCAAGGGTAACCGCAGCTATGGTCTCCGAGCTGATAGTCCATGCTGCTGCAAACGTCGTCGAACTGTTCGTACAGATGGTTGTTGTCTTGCAAACGTCCCCATCTGTTGACTCAGGGATCGAGATGTGGCTGCACGACCCGTTACAGCCATGGGGATAAGATGCCCGTCATCTCGACTGCTAGTGATACGAGGCCGTTGGGATTCTTCACGGCGTTCCGTATTACCCTCCAGAACCCAACGATTCCATATACTGCTAACAGTCATTCGATCTCGACCAATGGGAGCAGCAATGTCGCGATACGAAAAACCGCAATCGCGATACGCTACAATCCGATCTTTATCAAAGTTGGAAGCGTCTTGGTATGCATTTCTCCTCCTTACACGAGGCATCACAACAACGTTTCACCAGGTAACGCCGGTCAACTGCTGTTTGTGTATGAGAAATCGGTTGGAAACTGTCCTCATGTCAGCACTTTGTAGGTGTCGCCACCGGCGCCAACCTTGTGTGAATGAAAAGCTAATCATTTGCATATCACAGCATCTTCTTCCTGTCGGTTAAATTTCGCCTCTGTAGCACGTCTTCTTCGTGGTGTAGCAATTGTAATGGCCAGTAGTGTATTTAGGTGGCCGCGGCTGATTGGAGGGCCTCAGTCTCTTACTCACTGGCTCACTCGGGCTACGACAGTGCATAGCGACCAGATCGAGACCAGCAGCGAGATTAAGCTTGTAAAACCAGGTCTGCCAATATTATCCGCAAGAGGATTATCACGGATGAGCTTCGTACCACAACACATGGACTCAATTAAAGTTGAGTATCCAGGTCATATAAATAAAGAACCATATGAATCCACGAGTGTCTTTGTATTGTAGACAGAGGATACCGACCACCTATATCGTCTCCCTTGCTTCCTTGGTACAAGACTCTACACCACAGACGGGAATTCGATAGTAGCAACTGGAAGAAAAAAAAATGCGCTCCGTCTTCAGGCCACGAGTGGCCTACTGGGACCATACGACCGCCGTGTCATCCTCAGGGCAGGATGTGGATAAGAGGGACGTGGGGTCAGCACACTGTTCTCCTTGTCGTTATGATGGTATTCTTGACCGAAGTCGCTACTATTCGGCCGAGTAGCTCCTCAATTGGCGTCACCGACCACGCCCGACAGCGCTTAACTTCGGTGATGTCACGGGAACCAGTGAATCCACTGCGGCATGGCCGTTGCCTAGCAATTGGAAGAGGATAAAAGAATTGTAGGTGAATATGGACTGGGGCAAAGACATGAAAGAGGAGGCCGCCTGGTAGAATTTTACACAGAGCATAATTTCGTCGTCGCTGACACTTGATTTAAGAATCATGAAAGAAATATGTATTGTAAGAGACCTGCAGACACCAAAAGGCTTCTGATTGGTTATACACGGGGAAGACAGAGATTTCGGAACCACATTTTAAATTGTAAGACATTTCAATGGTCAGATAGGACTCTGGCCATTTCGTTGGCTATGAACTGCCGATTAAAACTGAAGAAATTGCAAAAAGGTAGGAAATGAAGATGATGATACCTGGATAAGTTGAAAGAACCAGAGATTGTTGAAAGTTTGAGAGGGAGCATTAGGCAACAGTTGACTAGAACAGGGTAAAGGAATGCAGTAGAAGACGAATGGACACCTTTGAGAGATGAAACGGTGAAGACAACACAGGAGCAAATAGCTAAAAAGACTAGGTCTAGTAAAAATCCTTGGATAGCACAATTGATATTGAAATTAAGTGATGAAGGGACATAATATCAAAATCCAGCAAATTTTCATAAAAGATAACCAGGGAACTATCAAGAAATACATCAAAACAGTGGAAATTCGTTACAATAAAATGTGTGAACACAAATGTAAGTGAATAAGAAATTACGAAAACAGTCGGAAAAGCTATTATGATTACACTAATTGGTTTGGTTTGAATGTTTGTTTGATCTGTTTGGTTTGAGTGGTTGTCTAGCAGTCGGCAAATGATGATCAAAGGGATCGCTGTGTCGAGTAGGTACGTGCGTTATTTTCTGTCTCTTGTGGTTCCTCCAGTTATGTCTCCTTCCGCTTGTAACTTCCTATATCTTATTTCTTGTGAACAGAAGTCTACAGATACCAGTCACTGAATGCAGGGCCTCTAATTTGACTAGAGTGAAGGTGGGGATCATTCTACACGTCCGTCGGGTTAAGCTTTCGTTCGTATGTTGCTTCATCACGCGTTTTACGTGTAAGGCTTTGACACACAGCAACCACCTATCTTTTGAGCACGTATGACCCGGTTTCTTGATAATAAGCACCATCATAATATCGAGTTTTATGTTTTCCCTCCTTTTTTTCTTCTTTCCCCTCTTCGTTAGAAGTATGACGAGCACGGTTTTGACAATAGGTGCTTCCATTGTTTGAAGTTTTTCTATTTTACTTCTCACAAGTATGACGCGTACCATTACGAGTAAGGGCGGCAAATGTTAGGTAACTACATTCAGAATTCTCGTTTCTTGTAATTAGGGTGCAGGAATGTTTGCACATAACGTACAAGAGTGCATTTCCCTCTTGCAACAGTCGTATATACTGACTACACATAAGCAACTGGGGCTGTCTTTTACTGTCTGTTTTTTTTTTTTTTATTTATTTTTGTGCGCTTTGTATTAGATAGTGTATGTACATTATCATTAAGTTACGTGTTCGTGAGTATACACTAATACATTGTCATTGCACAAATTCGTTTGAACTTTACCTAAAGTAATTAACGTTAATGGACGTGTTGCTTTCATTCAGTTTTCATGTATGACCAATATTGACCTTATTGCTGCCAAGAGTAGTTAGGTGATATTTTCTCCCTCCTTTATGCACCAACTATTATTAATAATGACATATCCTTAACCGTTACTGGTTCCTTAAGACTATTGTGGTTTTCTGCTTCTTTCCTTTCGACGATACCTAGGTCCCTATAGGCTTGTTGGACCTAACACATTCCCGCTAAATTCCACTCCACAGCTAACCTACGGATTGCTAACACGTCTTTATACGCTGATTTGGATAGGTGCACTGAAAGTACTTACGTTTTACTGATATGCTCCTTTCCTTATCTTTTTCCACAGCCGGCCGGAGTGGCCGTGCGGGTCTAGGCGCTGCAGTCTGGAGCCGGGCGACCGTACGGTCGCAGGTTCGAATCCTGCCTCGGGCATGGATGTGTGTGATGTCCTTAGGTTAGTTAGGTTTAATTAGTTCTAAGTTCTAGGCGACTGATGACCTCAGAAGTTAAGTCGCATAGTGCTCAGAGCCATTTGAACCATTTTTTTCTTTTTCCACAATTGTTTGTGTTGAGTCGCTAGCAGTTTGTTTCTGGGTGTGAGTACGCCTAGGCTCTTCCGCTTCCAATGGCATTTTTTTTATTTGAGCATTCACGCTTATTCAGTGCCCACCTTCCAATGTATAGGTCCCTTCTTATAATGAATTTAGGTTATTGGCTTTGAAGTGGTTTCGGTTTTAACGGTCTTGTAAATTTTGGATTTGTATGACTTAAACATTTATGGTACATCTTGTAGGGAAGCAGCCTACTCACGCTGTATAAAATTCTCATCAGTCTTTCCATTGTGTGCCAGCCTAATCCGCTGTAACTAGCTCTGACGTCATAAATGTTGCGCAATACTTTAAAAATCAAGTAAATAACCTGAAACGGTTCTAGCATGACAGGAGTAATACTAAATTAATATGTGGTGAATGTAAGTTAGATAACTGTAACCATTTTCAAAATTTGGACGTTTTTCTGTAGAAATCATTGGCGCAACAGAAAAGAGCTAGAGACTTAAAAATTTATATTTAGATTCCCTTTTCATAATAATTTAATATAAACAGTACTTTGGATCTCACAAGTTAAAATTTTAGTGGAAATTCATGATTTTCTGGTTTTTGTCTTTAAAATTAAGGAAGCAAGATAGATTAAGTAGGCTAATAAATAAGGCTAGGATGTTTAAATTTAAGTAGAATGGAGATCCGCTATAATCATAAAGATGTGAGAAATTTCAATTGAATAACTATAAAACTATAGCGATAGCGTATCTCCAAAGGGCAAGTTCAGAGCTCGTCTACTGCGTGTAGTGTAATTAAATTAATTCTCTCGCCCAAAATATTTTACTTAGTCACGTCAGACTTTTATTATGATTACTTACCTGTGTGCTCAATGCACATTTAAATTGAGAGCTTCATCAGCCATCAGCAAAGGAAGCGATGATTTATTCAATAACTTAAAGTGGTGCATTACTAGCCCAGCCCCTAGTCGGGAGAGCCGATTTGCTTAGGCGTTCCCTTAGCCGTCCGCACCGTGGCTTTATATATAAGAACGCTACGCGAGAGAGTAAGGCCCCAGTTCTCTCCAGACGCTGAATAGCACACCACCTGTGTCGGAAGTCGCGTCGCGTCGGTATCATTGCTATAAACAGCGTCGGATGCCGTACTAAGTTACTCGGGATACGCGTAACTATGAAATCATTTTCGTGTGAAGTGCTAATTTTGGGATGAGTTTAATGATGTATCTTCAGTTTGCGTATGTCGTATTTTCGCATGCCGCCGCGGAACAGACATTCTACCATTATTTAGCGTGGCGTTTGATGAACATTATCATCAAATTATGGCGAGCATTCACTTGTGCATTTAATTTGAACAGTTATAGTTGTATCAGCGCATTAGACTCTGAACTGCTCTGGTAGTTGGGTTGTGTGGATTCTTTTTTTTTTTTAATTTGTGACTTTCAGAACATATCGAACGTTTTTTTTTCACGATCGTTTTTGATTATGAATCCCAGACAATCTCCTAATTCCTGAGAGCTATAAGCTGTAGCTATAAGTGTATTTCTCAGATGAAGTGGGCACTAGGAATTCTAATTATAGGCTTCACGTTTTGCTAATCACTTTCTGGTTGCCAAAATTGTAGTTAGAGAGCCAGTGTTGAGAACGGCAGAAGACAGCATAATTAATAGGAACATTTATATAACAATTAATTCCACCCACCGCCGCACATATGGTTAAACGGCAGGGAAATGCATCTCTTTTCTACATTACAATTCTACACATAAATATTAACAAAAATACCTACCCACCGCCCCACAAGTGGTGCATCGGCCGGGAAGAAACTGAGTAAAAGTGAAAGTGATTTTTTAAATATTCGAATTTGGAAGTGAAATGCGACACGCAACTGAGTAATAGAACAGTGATAGTGTTACGTGTGCATGTGGACGACGCAATTGGATTAACAACTTATCTGGATTGACGGAGCTGGCACTGAGTCTAGCGGCGCTGCCGGCATCGCGAGTAGCCAGTTTCGCCTCACCGCAGTCGTCCGCCGGAGCAACCAGAGCCGCGCCTGCAGTTGCGGGCCACGCAAACACACAGCAGCCGTCGGAGTGCCGTCTGCAGTTCAGCGCGCCGCGTCGCATCAGTAATCATGGTACGCCGCGCCGGCAACGCCGTACGTCGTGCAGAAGGAACTAAGTTAAGTGAAAAGCTGTTGAAAATTTCACTAACCTGCACTAAAAGACTGTCGGCGATGGAACCGCCAAAAGAGACTGAGGTTAAACTTAAATCAGAACCTATGTCTGTTGAGGGAACTGTAAATCCAGACAACGGTTCAAGTGTAAATATGCATGAAAGTAGTAATGTTAAAGTGAAATATGAAGTATTGTGTCCTGACAGTAGTGTGGGAAGGGGCAATGATTCAATAATAGAGACCCCTGTAGTAAAGCAGAAAGCAGAAATTGTTAATTTATTGGATGATAGTTTATCTGATGAGTTAAAAACGAAACAGTCATCAGAGGTGGTAGAGCTTAAACAGGAGAAGTTAGATATGACTGATCAATCAGAAGTTTCATTTAGTTTTGACGATTCTGGTGTTGGAGCTAGTTTTTCGTCACCTGGGTATGATAAAAAGCCAGCTAGTGAGCAACCCAAAGATACTGCGGCTATGGATTTAAATGTAATATTACAAGCAATAGATGCCAGTAATGCTAGAATGACAGCTGAATTAAAATATGAGATTGCGGCCAGCCAAACCAATTTTAATAAACGGTTTGAGGCAATGGATAATAAATTAGAATCCAATAAAGCTGAATTAGAAACTTCCTTCAAGGCTAGTTGCAATAAGTTGAAAGAGGATCTGGATAGTTTGAATTATAAAATTGATTACAATCATGAGGATATTAAGAAAAAGGTTGCTCAACAATTTTCTGAAATGTGTAAAACAGTAAAATCCGAAGTTGCTGAGGTTCGCAGAGATTTCCAAATGGAAGATGAGAAGCTGGAGCACAAGCTAACAGAAAAGATCGAGGCAGAATCTGAACTGTGCTCAGACAGGTTTAAAGATGTTAATATAAAAGTAAACATATGTCAAGCAGAAGTAGACGCAATCAAAACTGACACTACTCATATTGTGCAAAGAGTAGATAATGTTGAAATGAGAGTAGAAAATATTAGTACTAACATTGCTAACATTGAGAATAAAGTAGCTTCAGTAACTTCTGGTAATGGTAGTATGCAACAAGTTGTAGCTGCAAATGCCGCTTTTATCGGGTGTCGGCAGTTCTTGCGGTTCAATCCAGATAAAAATATCCACCTGCTAGATTTCTGGAACGATTTTGAAGATGTGAGTCCACCAACTTGGTCTGAACGAGAGATAATCTCATTTATTAGAAGCCATTTAGCAGGTGACGCCATGCGTTGCTCAGCTGATGTTATGTTGAAGTGTAAAACATTAGCGGAATTTAAAACAGCTTTCATTAATGAGGATTGGTCTAGTAATAAGCAAAATGAAGTGTTGAGAGAATTTTGGAGTGGAAAACGCTTCAATGTAGGCAAGGAATCTATTAAAGAGTTTGCCAGGTCATGGATCTCACGTTTGTCACATTTGGACGAAAAGTTAAAACCTGAAATGATAATACTAGGTCTTGAAGCCAAACTGCCATGGTATTGGCAAACTAGAATTATATCTGCCCCTAGAGACAATCTGGATCGTTTCATTTAATATTTGGAACGTGTAGAGCGTGTTGCTGCCAATGAGGAGCAAGCACGTAATAACAGAAATGGTAATAACACTAGTAGTAATTTTAAGAACGAGCAGAATGGCAATGTAAACATCAGAACAGTAGGTGTTCGCCATCCTAAGTGAGGTAGGAATTGGAGAAATAATTATCAGAACCAACAATGGCATCCAAATGATAATAATTTTGTTCCGAACAAAATTATGCAGGTAAACGACAGTGCGCAAAGCAATTCTGTGCCAGTTAACTATAATGTAAATAAAGGAAACAGTAGTAGGCCGAGGCAGGAAAACTAGTTCCCGTCTATGAGGACACTGGCGCTCACCAGGCGGTTACTTTTCCTAAGCCAGTAATTACAGTAATTGGTAAGACAGATCAGAATACTCAAACTGAACATGTGGATGAAGGGTCGGTAGCATCTAAGGATACAGCAGAAATATTAGATCACTCACAGTATTTGATAGATACCGTGTTCGAGACGGTAGGTAAGAGCTACAAAATACTGAATTGTCATGTGAAGAATCAGAGGAAATTCATGATTATATTTACGATAAGGATGATGTGCTCTTATCTAAAGTGCCTGTGCATGATGTTGATACTGTACTAATAGATTTAGGACAGGAGGTAAGTGAGAATGTAGAGGGTAGCCTGTTGGGGGTCGATGAACCCAGTTGCTGTGACCAGTTGTCACTTGAGAAGGAACCCGACGATAAAAATGAAAGTGGTTTAGTTGTAACTAGTGTTATGCTCGGTCTGGAGGCGCAGAATCGCTCAGACTACAGTAATTTGGGTCATGTTCAGCAAACTAAATGTAATGAAGTCGTGAAGTGTTTCGATTTAAAATTAATAGACCGACTGGAAAAGGCAGCTGAAAATGTAATTCAGGAAACCCCTACACACTTTGACCTAAATGTAATGAAGACAGATATCGATCACTTTAGTTGGAGACAAATCCAAAAAGAACTATTGGATGAGTTTGAGGAACCACCTGTACAAACTAAAATAAGCCACCCTATAATAATAGTGAATATGTTGGGTATCAATGTACGTTGTCTCTTAGACAGTGGAAGTGAGGTGAGTGCGATATCTCAGTCCTTCTTTGATGCATTACCTGGTAAAGACAGGCTTACAGTAATGAGGGTATCAGGACTAAGAATAATTGGTGCTACTGGCAAGGTGTCAGAAACGGTAAAGCAAGAAGCTTTGCTGCCCTTTAACATTAATAGTAATTTAATTGATCATCCATGCTTAATTGTAAATAATCTTAGTACTGAGGTTTTAATTGGCATAGATTTCTTGTCTAAATATCAGAGTGTTGTTGACTTTGAAAGAAGCAAGTTAAAAATGGTCTTGCCGATAACCGGAGTAATTACGGTACCTTTTATTGATGAACATGTAGTAACTAATGATGAAACTTGGGAGCTGCCTATACGAGTTCTGAAAAATAGGAGATATTGGGACGAAGGTGTTAATTTTAGTAAAAGTAAGCTAAACACAGAAGAAGAAGAAGAAGCAATTATTTTGGACAAAATAGAAGCTAAATTGCAGGAAATAGATAAAATTTCAGCTAATCAGAAGGAATAACTGAGACAGGTTTTAAAAAGGTATCATAAGGTATTTTCAAATAGACCTGGCGTGGTCAAAGGTTATGAATGAATTCTGTAGGGAGGAGGTTGTTCTGTAACCTCTACACAGTGTGGCAGCTGCGCAGTCCCAGCTGTGTGAGATTTTCTTTCCTTTTCAGGTCTCACTCATTCCTCATCTTTCCTATCCACAAAAATTTCGACCCCTTCTTTCCCATATGAAAAATTTTCTGAAACCAATGAATTCTATAGCGAGGAGATTGTTCTGTAACCTCTACACAGTGTGGCAGCTGTGCAGTCCCAGCTGTGTGAGATTTTCTTTCTCATTTCAGGTCTCACTCATTCTTCATCTTTCCTCATCATCATCATCATCATCATCATCATCATCATCATCATTTAAGACTGATTATGCCTTTCAGCGTTCAGTCTGGAGCATAGCCCCTCTTAAACAGTTCCTCCATGATCCCCTATTCAGTGCTAACATTGGTGCCTCTCCTGATGTTAAACCTATTACTTCAAAATCATTCTTAACCGAATCCAGGTACCTTCTCCTCGGTCTGCCCCGACTCCTCCTACCCTCTACTGCTGAATCCATGAGTCTCTTGGGTAACCTTGCTTCTCCCATGCGTGTAACATGACCCCACCATCTAAGCCTGTTCGCCCTGACTGCTACATCTATAGAGTTCATTCCCAGTTTTTCTTTGATTTCCTCATTGTGGACACCCTCCTGCCATTGTTCCCATCTACTAGTACCTTCAATCATCCTAGCTACTTTCATATCCGTAACCTCAACCTTGTTGATAAGGTAACCTGAATCCACCCAGCTTTCACTCCCATACAACAAAGTTGGTCGAAAGATTGAACGGTGCACAGATAACTTAGCCTTGGTACTGACTTCCTTCTTGCAGAAGAGAGTAGACCGTAGCTGAGCGCTCACTGCGTTAGCTTTGCTACACCTCGCTTCCAGTTCTTTCCCTATGTTGCCATCCTGTGAGAATATGCATCCTAAGTACTTGAAACCGTCCACCTGTTCTAACTTTGTTCCTCCTATTTGGCACTCAATCCGTTTATATTTCTTTCCCACTGACATTACTTTCGTTTTGGAGATGCTAATCTTCATACCATAGGCCTTACATTTCTGATCTAGCTCTGAAATATTACTTTGCAAACTTTCAATCGAATCTGCCAACACAACTAAGTCATCCACATATGCAAGACTGCTTATTTTGTGTTCACATATCTTAATCTCACCCAGCCAGTCTATTGTTTTCAACATATGATCCATAAATAATATGAACAACAGTGGAGACAGGTTGCAGCCTTGTCTTACCCCTGAAACTACTCTGAACCATGAACTCAATTTACCGTCAACTCTAACTGCTGCCTGACTATCCATGTAAAGACCTTTAATTGCTTGCAAAAGTTTGCCTCCTATTCCATAATCTTGTAGAACAGACAATAACTTCCTCCTAGGAACCCGGTCATATGCCTTTTCTAGATTTATAAAGCATAGAAACAATTCCCTGTTCCACTCATAACACTTCTCCATTATTTGCCGTAAGCTAAAGATCTGGTCCTGACAACCTCTAAGAGGCCTAAACCCACACTGATTTTCATCCAATTGGTCCTCAACTAATACTCGCACTTTCCTTTCAACAATACCTGAGAAGATTTTACCCACAACGCTGATTAAAGAGATACCTCTGTAGTTGTTACAATCTTTTCTGTTTCCATGTTTAAAGATTGGTGTGATTACTGCTTTCGTCCAGTCTGATGGAACCTGTCCCGACTCCCAGGCCATTTCAGTTATCCTGTGTAGCCATTTAAGACCTGACATTCCACTGTATTTGATGAGTTCCGACTTAATTTCATCCACCCCAGCTGCTTTATTGCACTGCAATCTATTGACCATTTTTTCCACTTCCTCAAATGTGATCCTATTTCCATCATCATTCCTATCCCATTGTACCTCGAAATCTGAAACATTATTGATCGCATTTTCACCTACGTTGAGCAACTCTTCAAAATATACCCTCCATCTGCCCAAGGCATCCACAGGATTCACCAGCAGTTTTCCTGACCTGTCCAAAATACTTGTCATTTCCTTCATCTTTCCTGTCTACAAAAATTTTGACCCCTTCTTTCCAATACGAAAATTTTCTGAAACTAATGAATTCTATAGGTAGGAGGTTGTTCTGTAACCTCTACACAGTGTGGCTGCTTGCAGTCCCAGCTGTGTGAAATCTTCTTTCCTTTTTAGGTCTCACTCATTCTTCATCTTTCCTATCCACCAAAGTTTCGACTCCTTCAATGCAATACAAAAATTTTCCGTCATGGCTATCAAGCCATGAGTTCTGTAACCATTCTATCCACCGATTAGTGAAGAAAATACCTAATGTGACAAACCTAACAGTGACGTAGACAGCAGAGAAGTATGACGTAATTAAGATACAAATGTATTTGAGTAACAAATATGTATAGAACGCTGGTAATATTGTAAGTACAAAGTGTTGTTTTATTGGAAATGGTCCACCAACAGTAATTTAAAAAGATACACAAATTCGTGTACAAGCAGGATCTGAAGTGGCAGTGAAACCTAGTGTATGCATTAGAGCTAACTAATAAATAGTAAGAGAAAGTGCTTCGTGTTATGAAAATATGCAGATAAGTTGTAAGAATGAACTCACCTTGTGTAGCAAGGAATGGCAGTGTAATAGAATTGAACAGTGTTTGTGGTTGAGATGTGAAGGACACGTCTTTGAAATATTTATAAGGTTGGAGCTGGCCATTATTTTGGTGTAGTGTGTGACAGGACACACCTACATGTATTGAGGTTATGAGTTGGAGCCGTGTATGCGACCATAGGTACCCTTATGTTAGATGAGACAGAGCAGCTCATGGTGTCCTATAGGATTAAGGAATTTAACATAATTACTTAATACACTTTAGTGGTAGGTCGAGAGAGATTACCTGTGGTTTCAGCGTCCGATCGAGTGGAAATGGATTGCCACGTGAGCAAAGTGATCAGCTGCAATACACTACAGATATGAAATAAATGTGCTATCCTATGCTTTAAATGTTAATAGAGTGAGTGTTAAATAAGTACATACACTAGCAACATAATTGAGTAACATAATGGCAGACGTGAAACATTATTTATAGCTCAGCATAAATACACTTCGATGAAGTAAGTACATAATTGCAGATGTGGAACTGACACAGCAGCAGAGGACCAATAAATGGATTTAGTAGTCAACTAAACGTAGTGTGTTTTGAACACTCAGACCTGTACTATTACCACAAGTTACTCACATGTACAAAGAAGCTGAGAAGACAACTACTAATCAAATATACTCATACTATCTCTAAGAATAAGGTAATCAAAGATGAGTCAGCTAAGTAAATAAAATACAAATGTATCAGGAATATACCGAGCATTGGTTCAGTGTTCCGGCCCAGAAATAATAAATTGAAATTAAATAGGATTTATGATTGTATGCCTTGAGCAAAAATTTTCTCTAGTACGCGACTAATGGCGTTTTGAGCCATTTGTTTATCGATTTTGACAGTTAAGTAACCGCGAGAGTAAAATTGAAAAAGTTCTGTTAACTTTGTTCCAGCAACATATTGAAAGATAAAAGTATATATCCCCATTTCATTGTGACCCACCCTTAGATAATAAGTGAACAGAGTCTGAGGCACTCTTTTTGTTTATTCTACAGGACAAACCAGATAATGGGAGCCTGGTAGCTGCGTGAAAGTGTGGAGTGGTATGGACACAACTCACAGTGACCTCTCCCCTTTCCCGATGTAATTTAGAGTGAACGTGAAGGACGCACACCATAGCAACTTCCCCTCCTCTACCCATGTGAATGGAAGTGTAGAACGCCAGCCAAAGCGACTACAACCACGTGTGTAAAAATGAAATTGTCATGAATGTCAAATTTTCTTTCAGGTTTAGAAAAGACTACTAAGATATAATCATCTGTTTATGTATCATGAATAACTCTGTTATTTTCTTTGAATTTGTGTATGTAAAAATGTATTTAATGCATTTAAGATTTTCATAATTTTACATAATTTTATATGTTTGTTTGTCTAAGGCAATATGTATGCCAAAGTGTTTCATTGATTTTGCTTAAATTTTGAGAGATAATATTGCTTAAGAGGCAGTGAACATGCCAGTAATTTAAATAATTACAGTAGGTTATCAGTTTTCCTTTTAATATTTCTATATGTTTACATTTCAATTTTAAATTTTCATAGGGAGGGTGATGTAGGGAAGCAGCCTACTCACGCCGTATAAAATTCTCATCAGTCTTTCCATTGTGTGCCAGCCTAGTCCGCTGTAACTAGCTCTGACGTCATAAATGTTGCGCAATACTTTAAAAATCAAGTAAATAACCTGAAACGTTTCTAGCATGTCAGGAGTAATACTAAATTAATATGTGTTGAATGTCAGTTCGATACTTTAACCATTTTAGAAATTTGGACGTTTTTCTGTAAAAATCATCGGCGCAACAGAAAAGAGCTAGAGACTTAAAAATTTATATTTAGATTCCCTTTTCATAATAATTTAATAGAAACAGTACTTTGGATCTCACAAGTTAAAATTTTAATGGAAATTCATGATTTTCTGGTTTTTGTGTTTAAAATTAAGGAAGCAAGATAGATTAAGTAGGCTAATAAATAAGGCTAGGATGTTTAAATTTAAGTAGAATGGAGATCCGCTATAATCATAAAGATGTGAGAAATTTCAATTGAATAACTATAAAACTATAGCGATAGCGTATCTCCAAAGGGCAAGTTCAGAGCTCGTCTACTGCGTGTAGTGTAATTAAATTAATTCTCTCACCCAAAATATTTTACTTAGTCACGTCAGACTTTTATTATGATTACTTACCTGTGTGCTCAATGCACATTTAAATTGAGAGCTTCATCGGCCATCAGCAAAGGAAGCGATGATTTATTCAATAACTTAAAGTGGTGCATTACTAGCCCAGCAGCTATTCCGGAGAGCCGATTTGATCAGGCGTTCCATTAGCCGTCCGCACCGTGGCTTTATATATAAGAACGCTGCGCGAGAGAGTAAGGCCCCAGTTCTCTCCAGACACTGAATAGCACACCACCTGTGTCGGAAGTCGCGTCGCGTCGGTATCATTGCTATAAACAGCCTCAAATTATGGCGAGCATTCACTTATACATTTAATTTGAACAGTTATAGTTGTATCAGCGCATTAGACTCTGAACTGCTCTGGTAGTTGGATTGTGTGGATCCTTTTTTTTTAATTTGTGACTTTCAGAATATATCGAACGTTTTTTTTTTTTTTCTTCACGATCGTTTTTGATTATGAATCCCAGACAATCTCCTAATTCCTCAGAGCTATAAGCTGTAGCTATAAGTGTATTTCTCAGATGAAGTGGGCACTAGGAATTCTAATTATAGGCTTCACGTTTTGCTAATCACTTTCTGGTTGCCAAAATTGTAGTTAGAGAGCCAGTGTTGAGAACGGCAAAAGACAGCATAATTAATAGGAACATTTATATAACAATTAATTCCACCCGCCGCCCCACATATGGTTAAACGGCAGGGAAATGCATCTCTTTTCTACTTAACATTCTATATTTTAAACATATAACAAAATAAATTCCACCTACCGCCCCACAATCTCTATATGTGTAGCACGGCACATGTAAAAGGGGGCCTACGTTCTCACACGTTACTCAGATAGCTAGACAGCCTACTCTCCATGATTTTCAACAGATTATATCAATTTCAGTACGATCTTTGACATGATGTAATGGAACTACTCTCACTAGTTGATTGCCTTTTTTCTCTTCCTCAGTTTTGTACTGTAAGCCCAAACAAAACGTCATGGTTCATGTTGTTGTTACCCACTTTTTACTGAGGTTAGTGATCTCCCAGGTTCCCACAGGTTTTGTTGAGTTAGCACTTGTCGTTATGACATAATTGCGAGCTCTTTAGCACTTTACGTCTTGATAACATGAATTTCATGTACCTGGTTTAACAGTTTCACATTGCAACGGTTTATTTATTGTTAGTGGTTTCGGACTCGGGTACCATCTCAATCTGATATGGATGTAGTTCCTTTTTCTGATTCTTCCCCCATGCTAGTTCATGCATGTATGTTAAGCATTCATTAACGTAAGGTGTTTTCATACCATGACCACTGTTGATTGACTATGCAAGAAGTTTCGTCCTTTTAAGACTGGTCTGCTTAAAATACACGGGATTTATTTCCCAAGTATGGTTGTAGACTAATGTACATTAGTTTGAAAGTTTTAAATTTCTGATTTAGTTCACTAAATGGCAATAGGGTTCTACTATACATTTGTGTTTGCCTATATATTTGAATATGACTCACCACTAATTGCAACATTTTCATGTGTACTGTTTACATGACACGCCACTTTATGAGGGATACATAATTGTAAACTGCGATTGTTGTACTTCTCGCTAGCAATTTCGTACAGTAGACGCGTAACTACACATGATATTGCTTTACTGGTCTTCAACATGAGCAGCAATATTTTTTTACATATTTTATTACTTGGTTTGTAACGTAATTTTTCCAGACTGCATTACAATCGTGCACTTACTATTCTTGAGACAGCATACATGTTTTTGGGTTTTACCACCTTTCCAGTTTTTTCACAAGTCTTGTATGACGCAAGTTAATATTCCTGTGACCTACTCGCTTGCTTACCTCCATTCTTCGACCTGTAACCACGATGGTTGGTGCACTACATTTGTTGGCAGTATGGTGATACTGTTGCGAAGTCTTCCCTCTTTACATTGTTTGACGGTATGTGACGGGTGTTCACTTTCAGGCGTTTACTACTTTTATTAGCTGACATGGGTGTTTCTTCAGACCCCGCACCTACACGTGTAATGCCTCGAGAACACACGATGTAGTCTGCTGATATATACCTTGAATCCATATACTCAGTTAATCGCCTTCTAACGAAGGTATCAACTGGTAAATTACACACTGCATAGTACACACGGACACATGTTTTTTGGTTGTTGGCGGTCGTAGATCACACATTCATTTGTCTTCTGCTACTTAAGGGCTGCGTGACATATAGCGGTACATTCATTTTGCTATTCTGATTGAAATGAATGTCTTTCTAATATAGTGCATATGTGCTGCAGCACTCTTCTTTAGACTTACTTCATAGTTTATGGTTTGGTATATCGCCCAGCCATACGCCTCAGCACCAGCTGACTTACCACTTTCACGATAACTTTGCTTACGACCTTTCCCATATATTTCAGTGCTTACTGCTTAGTGGGAATTCGTTACGGTCTATACATTAGATTCACAGTTTGTTTCATTACAAAAGTTTTATTAAATAAGAGGCTAAGTGGCACCTTATGAATCTGTGATCTACAGATTGCATTGACGTAAATTTATATTCCTGCTTTATTATTTATTATTAGTATATGGAACATGATGATACTGTCTTGGGGTTGTACTCCAGTGACATTTGTAGTATTGGTGATTACGCTACTAAAATCCAAAGTACTTGGCTCAAGTCTAGCTAACGGTACGCAGCTTTCTCTGACTGCCCCATGGAATACCATAGCGTTAACCGTTGCGACCGTAATAAATTCAATCAGCGAAGGAATTGTTCCTAAAATTTGGAAGGGCCTAATATGTGACTACATATAACGAAATATTTTACCTTCAGTTTGCATTCCTCAGTGAATGACTATAATTGTTCGCTGCAGAGTTTTCACGGGTACTGACATTAGCACTATACGGTGATTATTTATGCATAACACCCAATGGCAGTTATAAGAGTCGAGGGGCATGAGAGGGAAGCAGCGGTTGGGAAGGGAGTGAGACAGGGTTGTAGCCTCTCCCCAATGTTATTCAATCTGTATATTGAGCAAGCAGTAAAGGAAACAAAAGAAAAATTTGGAGTAGGTATTAAAATCCATGGAGAAGAAATAAAAACTTTGAGGTTCGCCGATGACATTGTAATTCTGTCAGAGACAGCAAAGGCCTTGGAAGAGCAGTTGAACGGAATGGATGGTGTCTTGAAGGGAGGATATAAGATGAACATCAACAAAAGCAAAACGAGGATAATGGAATGTAGTACAATTAAGTCGGGTGATGCTGAGGGAATTAGATTAGGAAATGAGACACTTAAAGTAGTAAAGGAGTTTTGCTATTTGGGGAGCAAAATAACTGATGATGGTCGAAGTAGAGAGGATATAAAATGTAGACTGGCAATGGCAAGGAAAGCGTTTCTGAAGAAGAGAAATTTGTTAACATCGAGTATAGATTTAAGTGTCAGGAAGTCAGTTCTGAAAGTATTTGTATGGAGTGTAGCCATGTATGGAAGTGAAACATGGACGGTAAATAGTTTGGACAAGAAGAGAATAGAAGCTTTTGAAATGTGGTGCTACAGAAGAATGCTGAAGATTAGATGGGTAGATCACATAACTAATGAGGAAGTATTGAATAGGATTGGGGAGAAGAGTAGTTTGTGGCACAACTTGACCAGAAGAACAATTTAGTATTGGAAGGCAGCGTGGAGGGTAAAAATCGTAGGGGGAGACCAAGTGATGAATACACTAAGCAGATTCAGAAGGATGTAGGTTGCAGTAGGTACTGGGAGATGGAGAAGCTTGCACAGGATAGAGTAGCATGGAGAGCTGCATCAAACCAGTCTCAGGACTGAAGACAACAACAACAACAAACACCCAATACTGACCTCCGTTTAGTAGGTTCTTTTTTACAGTTATGTGACATACATTTTTCCCTCGTTTATATTAATAGTGTCAACTGTTCTCTTGTTTCATTCCTTAGTTTATCTTTAACTTTGACGTTACTCCCTGTACAGTCTGTTATTGTTATGTTACTACATATTACCACTGCATATAACACTTACACCGCCGCTTTTTGTTATGTATTTCACACTGTTACAATTTGTAACTCACCACTGGCATCTTACTATTCATTGAGTGTCAGCCTATGGGGGGTTACTTATTTTCACTACCAGGACCTTCTTTTGATTATTATTATTTGTTTTGTTGCAGCCTGCTATGATGGCATATCCTGTCCACATTCGCTCTTATTTTTCTTTGGCGACGTAACCTTCTCTGAACAGTTTTGCCCGTTATTTGAAATAGATTTAGGCCCATCAAAATTTTAGGAACAATTCATTCGCTGATTGAATTTATTAAGGTCGCAACATATAACGGTATGGTATTCTGTGAGGCAATCAGAGAAAGCTATGTACCGTTAGCTAGACTTGAACCAAGCACTCTGGATTTTAGGAGCGTAATCATCAATATTACAAATGTGACACTGTTTTCAGATGTATTGAAAATAAATTAACGATCACGAAAATAGCTTCAAATTGTAAAATATTTATTTTTGACTAATATTCCGCATGTTAACAGCAATCTTTCTGTATTTGATAGATGGACAAAACATTCCTGGTACATTTATATATGATCCTATGGCTTTCTCATACGAGAATAACAAGCCACGTTGGCCTTAATCTGTGGAGTCCTGTGGGATGGTAAAATCTGGGGAGCACGTGGTCACTGCTGAAGTTTGTAACACATACATTCACATAACACCAATTCATACGGCAAACAAAATGTCGACAGCATTTATTAGTAAGAAAAATTGTATGCACCTCGTGGCTGGCATAGAGGAGTATCTTGCTGGCTGCATATCTTTGCGTGAAGCACTTGGTATCAAATCGATTCACCTTGCCGAATATAAGCTCGGTACAGTTTTATTGATAGTTTAAAATGTCCCGCACAAATTAAATAATATGGCAAGCAGTAACTTTTAAGGCTTGGGCTACGCTTTGAATCTATAGACCGCGTGGTCGCGCCTAACGAAATCACACTATTTGACCCTGATTATATGAACCAAAAACAAGTGTGAATGATTTGAATGAAGTAGCAGACGAACCAGAGAAGTGGTGGACTAATTAATCTTCTACCAACCCAAACGGTGTCGGTGGAAGGCAGAGAGCAGGAACAGGAGGGCTTGTCCAAAGATGAGTAAAGCAGAACATTTTCCTAGCAGAGGTTGGTCATCGGTCTCCCCCGCCACCTCGGGCAGTTCGGAGAGAGCTCCGCGTGACAGTTGCAGGTGGAGTTGTTCTGAAGACAGATAAGCGACCAGACGTTCCCTCAGAACGTCTGTGTCGAACAAGAGACAACAGGTATTTGAATCTGTTAATATACAACAACAACAATGTCAACAATTTCTTCTCCTGGCCATTTTTTTGAATTGTCATTTAGGTTCTGGTTACAATTAAGATTAAGGCCGACGTGGCTTGTTCTTCTCGTATGAAAAAGTCATAGCATCCTATATAAATGTACCAGGAATGTTTTGTCCACCCCCGTCCGCTGCCGCGCCAGTGTTCCCACGTCGCATCTGCTCTCCATCTCTCCACACTCCATACCCTCGCCCTAGTGACTCCCCCTCCCCCTCCCTGATGATGCCATCCACCCCTCCATCTACCCCTCCTACCAACTTTGATCCTCCCCATCCACCCCCTGTGTTTTTTCCCCAAGGGCACCCTCTCTCCCTTCTCTCCCTCCTCCCATCCTCTCTCCTCTCTCCCAGGGCACCTTCCCTTGTTTCCTCCCCCTCCCATCTCCCCTGCCACGGGCATCTACACCCTCCCCTCTCCCACCTCCCCCACCTTTTCCCCCTTTCAACAGGTCCCCGGACTCGTACACGTATAGTGAATTTTCGCGCTCCGGAAATCATCGCCTAGTGTTTGTGTGTGCCGTCGTGTTCGTGTTCCAGTGTTCCAGTGTTTCACCATTTGTGCTCCTAGGTTCGCATGTGTCATCTGTCATCTCTGTGCTGGTCCACGTTCCAGAACTTTTTTTATTTTGGACTCTGCGCCCGTGAACGGCTCTGTGTGTTTTAATTTTGTATGTCTATGTTTGTTTATCCACCATGTCTGTTCTGCGATTGTCTCCTTTTGTATCATTAGTTTCATCTGTGGCCGAAGAGCGGCGTAGTATGCCGCTGCTGGCCTACCTGTATCAGGTGTGAAAATAACAATAACGAAAAGAAAAATTATCCACCTATTCAATACAGAACGAATACTGTTAACATGCGAAATGTTGATCAAAAAGAATTTTTATCATTTGAAGCTATTTTCGTTATAGCTAATTTATTTTCAATACATCTGAAAACAGTGTCACATTTGTAGTATTGATGATTACGCTCCTAAAATCCAAAGTGCTTGGCTCAAGTCTAGCTAACGGTACATAGCTTTCTCTGACTGCCCCATAGAATACCATAGCGTTAGCGAAGGAATTGTTTCTAAAATTTTGATGGGCCTAAATCTATTTCAAATAAACGGGCAAAACTGTTCAGAGATGCTTACGTCGCCAAAGAGAAATAAGAGCGAATGTGGACAGGATATGCCATCATTCCACGCTGGAACAAAAGAAATAATAATAATAATAATAATAATAATAATCAAAAGTAGCTCCTCCTAGTGGAAGTAAGTAAACCTCGATAGGCTGCCACTCGATGAATAGTAAGATGCCAGTGGTGAGTTACACATTGTTGTCTGTACACAAGGACCTGAAGATGGTGTAGTATATCGCCGAAACTGGTTGCTCAATAAAATAGCAATTCATTAGACATTCTGCAACCAGTAGCTGATTAGGGAAATCAATTAAAATCTTCTCTTCTCTGCTCTTCCATTGGTGTCCATTGTTCTGTCTACTGTGCCATCTTTCCAGTCATTTATTCGGAGAGGTGTAAAGTAAATGGAATCTGTTACGGCACTTTTTAATAACGCCGTATCCCGCAGAACATTCGGCCGTAAGTAACACATAACTGCGCGTTCCTGGCGCTCGCCCCGCATCTGCGCGCGCCTTCTGGTCGCTCCGCGGTCATCTTTTTTGTCCGCTCTGCCCCTGCCGCTGCCGCTGCCGCGCCGCACACCGCTGATACATCCGCAACTTTATTACACGAGCCGCGCGCCGGTCCGGCCGCGCGACACGCCGCGAGATAAGCAGCCGCAAACCGAGCGGAAAATGGAAAAACGTCTCGCGGCGGCGCCGCAGACGTAGCCAAATGGCGCGGAACTAAACCTGCGACCGCGGCGATAATCAGCGCGCCGGCGCTCTGGAACACGGGCGGCGCGGCTTTTTCCTGAAACAGGCGTTATTGGAAAACGCTGTGCAGTTACAGAGGCGCGGGCGCGCGATCGATAGCAGGCGGACGCGGCGCGCGGGTCGCCGATATGGGCGTCATTAGCGCCCGAGTGACCGCCTTTCGGCAATAAGGCTGACAGCTGACACGCAATACTGGCGCGCTGTCATCCCGCCCGGGCCCTTCCCGTCACGTGATCCCGCGTCACCGCCGGCGCCCGTTTAATGGCGGGGCTCCGCCGACCGAAGCCCGGGATGTCATTCCGTTCCGGACTGCCGATGGCCGAGCTGATTTCCCGCCACAGTATGCACGCTGGCTGATTCGCTGTCAGTCACACGCGTGGACCAAAGCGGCGCCAGTCGGTCCAGCTCTGCGCGGGACGCGCCGGCGACGAATGGAGATGATGGAACTGTCTCTCTCTTGTGTGACACGTCCGTAAACTCTTTCGGCATGCCGGTGATCTGGGGTGGAAACTGACGAAAATGGAGTGGCCTGTCATGTTATGGAGTTAATTCTCGCAGACGTGTAGAATTCACGTACTGAGGTCAGAGTGCCCCTGAAATGTTTGACTGATATGTGAAAGAAAGTGACAACACTTATTCGGTGCCCCTCTTGAAAACAAAATAAGTGATCCATCACATTTTTTTTTCTCGACTAGTTTCGCTTGAAAACGCAGAATTTGTTGTGAGAGCCGGTCGCTGGTTATCGAGCGGTTCTAGGCGCTTCAATCTCGAACCGCGCGACCGCTACGGTCGCAGGTTCGAATCTTGCCTCGGGCATGGATGTTTCTGAAGTCCTTAGGTTAGTTAGGTTTAAGTAGTTCAAAGTTCTAGGGGACTGATGACCTCATCTACATCTACATCTACATTTATACTCCGCAATCCACCCAATGGTTTGTGGCGGAGGGCACTTTACGTGCCACTGTCATTACCTCCCTTTCCTGTTCCAGTCGCGTATACTTCGCGGGAAGAACGACTGCCGGAAAGCCTCCGTGCGCGCTCGAATCTCTCTAATTTTACATTCGTGATCTCCTCGGGAGGTATAAGTAGGGAGAAGCAACATATTCGATACCTCATCCTGAAACGCACCCTCTCGAAACCTGGACAGCAATGCAGAGCGCCTCTCTTGCAGGGTCTGCCACTGGAGTTTGCTAAACATCTCCGTAACGCTATCACGCTTGCCAAATAACCCTGTGACGAAACGCGCCGCTCTTCTTTGGATCTTCTCTATCTCCTCCGTCAACCCGATCTGGATCGCATCCCACACTGATGAGCAATACTCAAGTATAGGTCGAACGAGTGTTTTGTAACCCACCTCCTTTGTTGATGGACTACATTTTCTAAGGACTCTCCCAATGAATCTCAACCTGGTACCCGTCTTACCAACAATTAATTTTATATGATCATTCCACTTCAAATCGTTCCTCACGCATACTCCCAGATATTTTACAGAAGTAACTGCTACCAGTGTTTGTTCCGCTATCATATAATCATACAATAAAGGATCCTTCTTTCTATGTATTCGCAATACGTTACATTTGTCTATGTTAAGGGTCAGTTGCCACGACCTGCACCAAGTGCCTATCCGCTGGAGATCTTCCTGCATTTCGCTACAATTTTCTAATGCTGCAACTTCTCTATATAGTACAGCATCATCCGCGAAAAGCCGCATGGAACTTCCGACACTATCTACTAGGTCATTTATATTATATATTGTGAAAACTGCGTCACTTCTGTCACGTTGAACGATTCTCTTCAGTCGACGTTGGTTCGTTATTGCAGGATCTTTTTCCGGCCGCAGCGGTATCAGAATTTGATGTTTTACCGGATTCCTGATATTAACTGTACACTCGTGGAATGGTCGTATGAGAAAGTCTCCACTTCACCGCTACCTCGGAGATGCTGTGTCCCAACTCTCGTGCGCCGACCATAACTCCACGTTCAAACTCGCTTAAATCTTGATAAAATGCAATTGTAGCAGCAGTAAGCGGTCTAACAACTGCGCCTGACGTTGCCTACCGCAGCGCCGTATCCTGCCTGTTTACGTATCTCCTAAAAATAGATTTAATTCTCAACGACCCAGCGTACAGAAGACTATCTAATGACCTCACAGAAAGGATCAAGCGTAAGACACTTTCACTGTTGAAAAAGAGTTCGTTGTCAGAAGATTTACGGAAGAAACTCCATCCTGGCACTGCCGTTTCGCCTAGGTTGTATGGTATGCCTAAGTTGCATAAGGAAGGGGTTCCTCTACGTGCCACTGTTAAAAATGGTTCAAATGGCTCTGAGCACTATGGGACTCAACTGCTGTGGTCATAAGTCCCCTAGAACTTAGAACTACTTAAACCTAACTAACCTAAGGACAGCACACACATCCATGCCCGAGGCAGGATTCGAACCTGCGAATGTAGCGGTCGTGCGGTTCCAGACTGTAGCGCCTTTAACCGCTCGGCCACTCCGGCCGGCTTGTGCCACTGTTAGTAATTTGGGTGCACCCACTTGTAACCTGGCAAAGTATTTATCATATGTTCTCAGTCAATTTGTTGGCAAGTGTGAACACCATATATCCAGTTCGGTGGATTTTATTCGACGATTGGGATCTTTGAAGTTGAGTCCTTCAGATCTGTTAGTGAGTTTCGATGTGGTATCCCTATTTACACGAGTTCCTCTGGAAGAGTCCCTTAGTTTGATCAGTGAAAAACTGGATGAAGTGCTGGTGAAGCTTTGTGCCGACGTCGACGTATTTTTTATTTAACGGTAACATTTTTGAACAGAATGACGGAGTGGCTATGGGTAGTCCTTTGTCACCCATAGCCGCCAGTTTATTTATGGAGGATTTCGAGGACATGGCACTGAGGACTTCAGCTTTGCAGCCAACGTGCTTCTGAAGATACGTGGATGATACCTTCTTCGTCTGGCCGCTTCCATTTTTAGACGTTATGGTTTATAAAAACCAGATGGTACTTTGGGACACAGTGTTCACCGAAAGCCGACGCACACAGATTGGTATTTGCATCCTAAGAGTTGTCATCCACCACACCAACGCAGTGGCGTCCTTAGGACTTTGGTACGAGGAGCATATGCCATTTTCGACGCAGACAGCTTAACACCAAGAACTTGAGCATTTGATGACTGTTTTTAAGGAAAATGGATACACCGAGAAGCAGATTCGTCGGGCTATGGAGTTTGGACCATCTCCGGAGGTGTATGAAGAGGAACACAGATCCTTGGCTTTTCTTCCTTATGCTGGGGGCTTATCGTTTAAGATTGGACGAATTTTAAGGAATTTTAAAAATGGTTTAAAAGGCTCTGAGCACTATGGGACTTAACACCTGTGGTCATCAGTTCCCTAGAACTTAGAACTACTTAAACCTAACTAACCTAAGGACATGACACACATCCATGCCCGAGACAGGATTCGAACCTGCGACCGTAGCGGTCACGCGGTTCCAGACTGAAGCACCTGGAACCGCACGGCCACACCGGCCGGCAGGAATTTTAATATTAAGAGGGTGTTCCGTCCACCTTCTAAGATTAGGGCTCTGCTCGGCTCTGTGAAAGATGATTTGGGGCTTAGGAAACCCGGTGTGTACAAATTTCCGTGTCAATGTGGGAAAGCTTACATTGGCCGTTCGATTCGCACAGTGCATGACAGGTGTGTGGAACATCGGCGTCATACGAGGCTACAACAGCCGGAAAAATCGGCAGTAGCAGAACACTGCCTAAATGAGGGACACAGTATGAAATTTGATGAAACTGTGGTTGTTGCCAACATTTCCGGTGTCTATAAAGAGGCGATTGAAATTAGGTTGGATGATAATTTAATGAACAGAGACAATGGGTTTCCTTTTAGCAAGACGTGGAATCCCGTATTATCTCGCATCAAAACTGAAAGTTGTTCGGTGCGGCCTTGATTGCGATATATCGTTGCCAGCAGTGTTTCACTAAGGGCGACGACACCTCCCTGTCTAGGAAGGCAGTGATGGGCGGAGCATGCGCCGTGTACTGAACGGTGGCCTATGTAGGAGGTCGATTTGCAACTTGGCGTCAGTTCTCAGGGGGACTCATCAGCAGAAGCAGCATTTTCCTGAAGATGGCGACCAGTTGGATCGCCGAAATATCGAGTCAAGTTGATTTTAGGATCCGGCGGCAAACCCGAAGAGACTTTCAATACATTGGAATACGGATTCCTGTACCAGTTTCTTTGGCGCTTCAGTGTATACAATCTTCTGTGCGGATGCACCCAGTCGTGCGAACCTTTGCGGGAGTCACCTGAATAGCTGCGAGCATATAGGGGATGATGGACGGAGGACATTACATCTTTAGTGTACGGCATCTGGAAATTTGGGCAAGACGGGAACCGTACCCTGCTGGCGGAGGTGGATAAGACAAGCGTTCTAGAGAAGCGGAGCATTCGGGTTCGAGTCCGAACCTGGCACAAATTTCCACATGTTGCCTTTGCATTTAATGCAACTGACGACGCAAGACATAGCCCCCACCCCACCTTCCTACTATTTCGGCACATTTTACATTGAACACAGTTATGTCCGAATCGCAGTACCACCGACGAAATAAGTGGCGGCGCGGGAGACAGATCGTGTCCTACAACAGAGGCGTCGTCCAAACGTTGTGGGGGCCAAGAAGCCTCTGTCAGTGGGAAGGCGGTGTGGCGGACGATACACGCGGTTACACCGAATACAGACGTCCGATTAACATGATACGTCACATTCAACGGTAACCAGATCACCCGATCACGCTTTCACAAGATAAATACGGCGGACTCGCTTCTATGTGCTGACTGCAGAGTACCAGACACGGATGAGCACAGTCTAAGTCTAAGATGTGGCACGGTAGAAAACGTATGGCTCTTGGTGCGACAAATTTTGTCCTACTTTCCCCCGAACAGAAGGCACCTCGCTTTTTACGAAGGTTGCACAGAAAGTGAAACATAGCATTTTTTTCTCAACCGAAAACAATGCTACGAATGCGGAAGTTGCCATATGTACAAGGTGCATTCAAGTTCTGAGGCCGCCGATTTTTTTTCTCCGGACTGGAAAGAGATAGAAACACGCGCATTGTTTTAAAATGAGGCCGCGTTCATTGTCAATACGTCCCAGAGATGGCAGCGCCGTACGGCAGATGGAATTTTACCGCCAGTGGCGAGAATGAGAACTGTTTTAAATACTTAAAATGGCGACGTTTTCCTTACTTGAACAGCGTGCAATCATTCGTTTTCTGAATTTGCGTGGTGTGAAACCAATTGAAATCCATCGACAGTTGAAGGAGACATGTGGTGATGGAGTTATGGATGTGTCGAAAGTGCGTTCGTGGGTGCGACAGTTTAATGAAGGCAGAACATCGTGTGACAACAAACCGAAACAACCTCGGGCTCGCACAAGCCGGTCTGACGACACGATCGAGAAAGTGGAGAGAATTGTTTTGGGGCATCGCCGAATGACTGTTGAACAGATCGCCTCCAGAGTTGGCATTTCTGTGGGTTCTGTGCACACAATCCTGCATGACGACCTGAAAATGCGAAAGGTGTCATCCAGGTGGGTGCCACGAATGCTGACGGACGACCACATGGCTGCCCGTGTGGCATGTTGCCAAGCAATGTTGACGTTCACCGACAACATGAATGGGACTTTCTTTTCGTCGGTTGTGACAATGGATGAGACGTGGATGCCATTTTTCAATCCAGAAACAAAGCGCCAGTCAGCTCAATGGAAGCACACAGATGCACCGCCACCAAAAAAATTTCGGGTAACCGCCAGTGCTGAAAAAATGATGGTGTCCATGTTCTGCGACAGCGAGGGCGTAATCCTTACCCATTGCGTTCCAAAGGGCACTACAGTAACAGGTGCATCCTACGAAAATGTTTTGAAGGATAAATTCCTTCCTGCACTGCAACAAAAACGTCCGGGAAGGGCTGCGCGTGTGCTCTTTCACCAAGACAACGCACCCGCACATCGAGTTAACGTTACGCAACAGTTTCTTCGTGATAACAACTTTGAAGTGATTCCTCATGCTCCCTACTCACCTGACCTGGCTCCTAGTGACTTTTGGATTTTTCCCAACAATGAAAGACACTCTCTGTGGCCGCACATTCACCAGCCGTGCTGCTATTGCCTCAGCGATTTTCCAGTGGTAAAAACAGACTCCTAAAGAAGTCTTCGCCGCTGCCATGGAATCATGGCGTCAGCTTTGCGAAAAATGTGTACGTCTGCAGGGCGATTACGTCGAGAAGTAACGCCAGTTTCATCGATTTCGGGTGAGTAGTTAATTAGAAAAAAAATCGGAGGCCTTAGAACTTTAATGCACCTCGTATTATTTGAAGTCTCCTGAGTGAGTTTCCGTCACTTCCGACAGATAGCGTAGCTGCAGGACAGTTTCAAAATGGCGGCTGTAGGTGATGTACGTTACAAGCTACGTGCCTTCATTGAATTTCTCACTAGAGAGAAAGAAACTGTGGGGAATATTCACAAACGCTTGTGCAAAGTCTATGGAACACCTGCTGTCGGCAGAAGTACAGTCAGTCGCTGGGCACGGAGGGTGAGGTCATCAGAAGGCGGTTCGGCGGGGCTCCACGATTTTCAGCGGTCGGGAAGATCATCCACAGCTGTCACACCTGACATGTTGTAGCGAGCTCACGTTGTCATTCGCCATTAAAGGATGCCATTCGTGGAAGACATTTTGAGGACGATGAGGAGGTGACTCACACGGTGAAGCACTGGCTCCACCACCGGGACAAAGATTGGTACCGACAGGGCATACACACCCTCGTTTCGCGCTGGAGGAAGGCCATAGAACGCAAAGGAGATTACGTGGAAAAATAGGGAGTGTAGATAAAACACCATTCTTTCGTGTGTATAATTCTCATGAAGTTTAACAAAGAATTCTTGAAGAAAAAAGCGGTTCGTTACTTTCTGGGTAATTCTCGTACTTTTTCCGGATGAAATGTATTTCCCAAGCACCAAAACCATCGCAGTCACGTATCTCTGTGAGCACTCGATGCAATGTTTATTTCACGACGGATCTAACGATCCAATGGAGTTTTGCAACTACCTACAAGAACGTCATTTTAATGAAACTTCCTGGCAGATTAAAACTGTGTCCCCGACCGAGACTCGAACTCGGAATCTTTGCCTTTGGCGGGCAAGTGCTCTACCATCTGAGCTACCGAAGCACGACTCACGCCCGTACTCCCAGCTTTACTTCTGCCAGTACCTCGTCTCCTACCTTCCAAACTTTACAGAAGCTCTCCTGCGAACCTTGCAGAACTAGCACTCCTGAAAGAGAGGATATTGAGGAGACATGGCTTAGCCACAGCCTGGGGGATGTTTCCAGAATGAGATTTTCACTCTGCAGCGGAGTGTGCGCTGATATGAAACTTCCTGGCAGATTAAAACTCTGTGCTCAGATGGTAGAGCACTTGCCCGCGAAAGGCAAAGGTCCCGAGTTCGAGTCTCGGTCGGGCACACAGTTTTAATCTGCCAGGAAGTTTCATATCAGCGCACACTCCGCTGCAGAGTGAAAATCTCATTCTGGACGTCATTTTAATGTTTGTTTCGGAACTCAAAATATGTATTCTGATTACTTAGGAACTGTTCAACGCGAACCTCCACGCAGCTGACCATCAACAGGTAGGAGAAGATACCCACTGGCTGAGCTGACATGAACACCACCGGTTATCGGTGCAATAACATACGACATGCGTGAAGACATACCTGGAGATGCAGAGAAGCGGCGCACCCTTCTGCATCGTGTACGAAGCACGTTTTCCGTTTCCCCATATATACAGGGTGGTCCATTGATAGCTCACGAAATAAGCATCAAACGAAAAAACTATAAAGAGCGAAACTCGTCTAGCTTGATGGGGGAAACTAGATGGCGCTATGGTTGTCCCACTATATGGCGCTGCCATAGGTCAGACGGATATCAGCTGCGTTTTTTTAGAATAGGGACCCCCATTTTTTATTACATATTGCTGTAGCACGTCAAGAAATATGAATGTTTTAATTGGACCACGTTTGTCGCTTTGTCATAGACGGCGCTGTAATAGTCACAAGCGTATAAGTACGTGGTATCACGTAACATTCGGTCAGTGCAGACGGTATTCGCTTCGTGATACAACACTCGTGTTAAAATGGACCATTTACCATTTACGGAAAAGTTCGATATCGTGTCGATGTATGGCTATTGTGATCAAAATGCCCAACGGCCGTGTGCTATGTATGCTGCTCGGTATCCTGTACGACATCATCCAAGTGTCCGGACCGTTCGCCGGATAGTTACGTTATTTAACGAAACAGGAAGTGTTCAGCCATATGTGAAACGTCACGACCTGCAACAAATGATGATGCCCAAGTAGGTGTTTTAGTTGCTGTCTCGGCTAATGCGCACATCGGTAGCAGACAAACTGCGCGAGAATCGGGAATCTCAAAAACGGCGGTGTTGAGAATGTTACATCAACATCGATTGCACACGTACCATATTTGTATGCACCAGGAATTGCATGGCGACGACTTTGAACGTGAGTACAGTTCTGCCACTGGGCACAAGAGAAATTACGGGACGTTGACAGATTTTTTGCACGCGTTCTATTTAGCGACGAAGCGTCATTCACCAACAGCGGTAACGTAAACCGGCATAATATGCACTACTGGGCAACGTAAAATGCACGATGGCTGCGACAAGTGGAACATTAGCGACCTTGACGGGTTAATGTATGGTGCGGCATTATGGGAGGAAGGATAATTGGCCCCCATTTTATCGATGGCAATCTAAATGGTGCAATGTATGCTGATTTCCTACGTAATGTTCTACCGATGTTTCTACAAGATGTTTCACTGCATGACAGAATGGCGATGTACTTCCAAAAGGATGGATGTCCGGAACATAGCTCGCGTGCGGACGAAGCGGTATCGAATAGCATATTTCATGACAGTTCGATTGGTCGTCGAAACACCATACCATGGCCCGCACGTTCACCGGATCTGACGTCCCCGGATTTCTTTCTGTGGAGAAAGCTGAAGGATATTTGGTATCGTGATCCACCGACAACGCCTGACGACATGCGTCAGCGCATTGTCAATGCATGTGCGAACATTGCGGAAGGCGGACTGCTCGCTGTTGAGAGGAATGTCGTTACACGTATTGCCATCCGCATTGAGGTTGACGGACATCATTTTGAGCATTTATTGCATTAATGTGGTATTTAAGGTAATCTCGCTGTAGTAGCATGCGTTCTCAGAAATGATACTTTCACAAAAGTACATGTATCACATTCGAACAACCGAAATTAAAATGTTCAAATGTACTTACGTTCTGTGTTTTAATGTAAAAAAATTTACTTTGCTACCAACTGTTTGTCTAAAATTATGAGCCATATGTATGTGACTATTACACAGTGACAGCGAAAATGTGGTCCAACTAAAACATACATATTTCTTTACGTACTACACGAATATATAATAAAAATGGGGGTTCCTATTTAAAAAAATGCAGTTGATAGCCATTTGACCTATGGCAGTGCCATCTAGCGGGCCAACCATAGCGCCATCTGGTTTCCCCTTCAAGCTAGACAAGTTTCGTTCTTTGTAGTTTTTTCGTTTGACGCTTATTTCGTGAGGTGTTTGGCCTGGTCACGATCAATGGACCACCCTGTATAGTGTATATTACATTGGTGAAGAAGGTCCCAAGATTATTTGTTTTGTTTATTTAGTGCAGGATGCGGTGTTAGTTACATGTATATTAGGTATGCTGCAAGAAAAAAATAATTTCCCAGTATCGAGTATCGATTTCCCGTCATTATTCCTAATAGCTTGACGACGATGAGGACACTGTGGCCAAGCCTCGGCTTATGACCCCTGCCCACTCTGCCCTTCACGCCGTCCCCGCCCGCCTCTCCAAGTCTCCGCTACTATTTAAAGAAAGGGGGGGGGGGGAGATCGGAGTTCAAGGCCGCTCGTTACTAAAAAATATGCCAGAAAACAGCTGAGATCTGAAAACTTCTCTTTCACTGTAAATACGTATACGGCTGCTGAATTATACAAATAGTGTCTGGTGTCTGTTCTTTCGAACATGGCCGATAGAACTGGCACCACATGTACAAAATTAAATATGCTCTTGGGAGCTGGTGGGCAATGCCCACAATGGAGGGCTGGGAGATCCATTCTTCTAGTTGTCAGGATAATATTAGGCTCTCAAACCTGGGCGTCGCGCGTTCTATGGGTTGCCAACGGCTAGACGACTCCGTTGGATGAGTAAGGTGGCAGCAGCAAGGCAGACAGCATCCAGGTTAAATATTTACTCTTACAACAAACTGAGCAGTTACAGCAGTATGATCCTCGTTCAGTGATGGAGCCTGGAATCTACCCACAACTTCCATGTCCAACAGCATGGTTAGGCCTTCATCTCCCAGCCCCGGTGGCGAATGTTGTCGAGAACACCGCAACAGGTGCTTCGCTCAGCGCAGTCCAAGTGTGGAACAATTGTGCGCTGTAATCATTCTCCAGAGGTACTCTGTCAGATGCTGATGTAACTTACCGGTGTTGTTACGCTGGTAGCAGGACTGTTAGGTACAGGACACGCTGACCAGCTGTAGCTGGCGCTGGCGTGCACCCAGTGGTACAGCTGGGTTCGACCACAGGCGAAGCTTGCTGTCGCTCGGCCGGCGAGGCGATGGAGGCATCGGGGAGCGAACCCCGGACTGGCAGCTGTTTAGTGTTAGGCGGCGGAGCGGGCTCACTGCGACAGCTGCCACGAAAACAGTTTAACACTCGATGACTCGTCGATCCCACAGATGAGCTAGCCAGACAGGCAGTGTTTATACGTGCCAGAGCGCGTCCGTTATGGTGTTACAGCTGCTAAAGAGGTCTGCCACATGCTAAAGTACCCCTGGTCGCAGTATTTGTCTAGGCAGGCAGACGTCAACGGCTTGGTGCAACAATGGGTTGACACATTCCAGCAAGAGACACCTGTTTACGATATTTAGCCCATCTGATTAGACCTGTGTGTTTGGAATGCAAAATACACTACTCGCCATTAAAATTGCTACACCACGAAGATGACGAGCTACAGACGCGAAATTTAACCGACAGGAAGAATATGCTGTGATATGCAAATGATTAGATTTTCAGAGCATTCACACAAGGTTGGTGCCGGTGGCGACACCTACAACGTGCTGACATGAGGAAAGTTTGCAACCGATTTGTCAAACACAAACAGCAATTGACCGGCGTTGCCTGGTGAAACGTTATTGTAATGCCTCGTGTAAGGAGGAGAAACGCGTACCATCGCGTTTCCGAGTTTGATAAAGGTCGGGTTGTAGCCTATCGCGCTTGCGGTTTATCGTATAGCGACATTGCTGCCCGCGTTGGTCGAGACCCGATGACTGTTAGCAGAATATGGAATCGGTGTGTTCCAGGGTAATTCGGAACGCCGTGCTGGATCCCAACGGCCTCGTATCACTAGCAGTCGAGATGACAGGCATCTTATCCGCATGGCTGTAACCGATCGTGTAGCCACGTCTCGATTCCTAAGTCAACAGATGGGGACGTTAGCAAGACAACAACCATCTGCACGAACAGTTCGACGACGTTTGCAGCAGCATGGACTATCAGTTCGGAGACCATGGCTGCGGTTACCCTTGACGCTGCATCACAGACAGGATCGCCTGCGATGGTGTACTCAACGACGAACCTGCGTGCACGAATGGCAAAAACGTCATTTTTTCGGATGAATCCATGTTCTGTTTACAGAATCATGATGGTCGCATCCGTGTTTGCTGACATCGCGGCGAACGCACATTGGAAGCGTGTATTCGTCATCGCCATACTGGCGTATCACCCGACGTGATGGTATGGCGTGCCACTGGTTTCACGTCTCGGTCACCTCTTGTTCGCATTGACGGCACTTTGAGCAGTGCACTTTACATTTCAGATGTGTTACGACCCGTGGCTCTACCCTTCATTCGATCCCTACGAAACCCTACATTTCAGCAGGATAATGCACGACCGCACGTTGCAGGTCCTGTACGGGCCTTTCTGGATACAGAAAAAATTCGACTGCTGCCCTGGCCAGCACATTCTCCAGATCTCGCACTAACTGAAAACGTCTGGTCAATGGTGGCCGAGCAACTGGCTCGTCACAATACGGCAGTCACTACTCTTGATGAACTGTGGTATCGTGTTGAAGCTGCATGGGCAGCTGTTCCTGTACACGTCATTCAAGCTGTGTTTTACTCAATGCCCAGGCGTATCAAGGCCGTTATTACGGCCAGAGGTGGTTTTTCTAGGTACTGATTTCTCAGGATCTATGCACCCAAATTTCGGGAAAATGTAATCACATGTCAGCTCTAGTATAATATATTTGTCGAATGAATACCCGTTTATCATCTGCATTTCTTCTTGGTGTAGCAATTTTAATGGCGAGTAATGTATTAACTAATTATTCTCTGTGTACTTTGGATAATCTATCGTAGCAGAAATATTTCTGACAGGAATTCGTTGGTTCATATGTGGCTCAGTGGCTCACAATTCGGAAGCAAATGCTTATCAAGTCCAACAGGATTATGCCTTCTCAGACACTGTGGTTACGAAACCAAAGTCACGGTTGATGACAGCTCCACATAGAAATTATTGGTTACAGAAGCTTCATACCGGTTGGTTGTATGAAAATACAGTTACTCACTGATGTCGAATGTGTACGGCAGCGAAACTTGGTAATATGCTAATGCGTTAATGAGGAACCGATTTGCGCTGGAAGAAATAAGTTCCAGTTTTGGCCAACAGCTGCAAATCTGGCGCTGCGAATCAAGGAAAGACTTACAGAAATGTTTCCATATTAATGGATCAGGAACTGGACGTGAGCAGAAGGCCTCTAACAAGCGAAAATGGCATAATGTTGATTCTGTTATTAACCACCATTTACATAGCTTGTTCAGTACGATCACCGGAGACGTCAACGAGATGCTCCGTACGTGAAATGACGTGAACAACAGTTCCTTGCAGCAGTTGCGGTGTAATCTGAACAACGTGTTCCGTATACCGCCTTTCAGATCAGGTAGAGACCAAACGTGTCCCTTGTAAAGTTGTTTTGGATATCCCCAGGGCCAAAAGCCACTTGAATTCAGACCAAGAGATCTTCCAGGACATGCAGGTGGAAAACCTGTGGTGACAATACGTTCATGGAAGGCTGCGTTAAGCAGACCATTCACTGGGCGCGCGACATGAGGTGTTGCCTCATCTTGCCTGAAGACTGTGGTTTCCAAAGCAGGAATCATATGTTATATAAGGAGGTTTCGATAACGTGGAGACGTCACGGTACTCCTGACTGGCCCTCTGGATGTACGAGGGCAGTTCAATAAGTAATGCAACTTTTTTTCTGAAACAGGGGTTGTTTTTTCAGCATTGAAATACACAGGTTATTCCCCAATCTTTTAGCTACACAACACTATTTTTCAACGTAATCTCCATTCAATGCTACGGCCTTACGCCACCTTGAAATGAGGGCCTGTATGCCTGCACGGTACCATTCCACTGGTCGATGTCGGAGCCAACGTCGTACTGCATCAATAACTTCTCCATCATCCGCGTAGTGCCTCCCACGGATTGCGTCCTTCATTGGGCCAAACATATGGAAATCCGACGGTGCGAGATTGGGGCTGTAGGGTGCATGAGGAAGAACAGTCCACTGAAGTTTTGTGAGCTCCTCTCGGGTGCGAAGACTTGTGTGAGATCTTGCGTTGTCATGAAGAAGGAGAAGTTCGTTCAGATTTTTGTGAACAATTGTGACAGCACTTCCAACAGAGATGTCAAGTTTAGCACTGAGTTGTTTGATGGTGATCCGTCGATCATCTCCAACGAGTGTGTTCGCACGCTCCGCCATCGCAGGAGTCACAGCTGTGCACGGCCGGCCCGCAGACGGGAGATCAGACAGTCTTGCTTGACCTTGCGGCGATGATGACACATGCTTTGCCCAACGACTCACCGTGCTTTTGTCCACTGCCAGATCACCGTAGACATTCTGCAAGCGCCTATGAATATCTGAGATGCCCTGGCTTTCCGCCAAAAGAAACTCGATCACTGCCCGTTGTTTGCAACGCACATCCATTACAGACGTCATTTTAACAGCTTCGTACAGCGCTGCCACCTGTCGGAAGTCAATGAAACTATACGAGACGAAGCGGGAATGTTTGAAAATATTCCACAAGAAATTTCCGGTTTTTTCAACCAAAATTGGCTGAGAAAAAAAAAGTGTTGCATTACTTATTGAACTGCCCTCGTATCATGAGGTTTTAATTGCTGCACCGTCTGGACCTACCAGTCTCCAACATACTGCAAAACTTTCCGTAGCGTTGATGGCATGGACAATTCTCGTGACGCTACACAAGATCTATCCCCACCCGTGAAAATGCTGCATTATCAGTTACAGCAACAGCAAATTTGTCAATAACTCCACCAGGATAGAACGCCTTCCTCTACCAGGTGCCACGTCAAGCTCAACTGTGTTTTAAAATTTCATTATCAACTTTTTTAAAGCATGTAATGACGTCAGGCCTTTCAGTCGGTAATTCCTGCTGATAACGTAAAACAGATCCACTAATAATGCACGGTCTCCCATATCGATAGCCGCAATGTTCACTCATGTTATGGCTTGTAAAATGACAGCACGGATGTGATACCGTCATACAAACAGAGCACAGCACCAGGTTTGCGTCTGGTGGCGAAAACTGGCACTAATTTTTTTTCAGCCTAAATCGGTTCCGCTGTAACGCATTAGCATATCTACCAAGTTTCGCTGCCACACGATAATTACATCCCACACCGGACCTCCGTGAGTGGCTGCACATTAATTACAAACACTATTTCTCAATTTTTGGTGCAAAGAGAAAACAAAACACTATTTTACTGAGAAATGTCTTGATGACATTTGGCATATTATAGCTAAGCGGTTACCACTCTAATGAATCATCATGAGAAATGAACGTCCAGTATCTTGCCAGGAATGTAAATCCACAAACACCTGTTGTGGACAACTAATTGCTGTCTGTTATCACGACTTGACGCGTTACTTTCGTAAGAAGATGCTGGATATTACTTCTGATGACAACTCTTTAGATGGGAACAGGTTAACTGTTATACAGACATCAAAAAAAGTTTTGCATCACCTCTGTTACCAGAAGTCCTGAAGACAGAAGTTGACTGTGGATATTTTATCACAGTCACAGTCCCTTTGACTGTTCAGAGATGTCACTGAACCCGCCCAAAGATGTAAACAACCACGCATGAGCAGCGCCTATTACGCAGAGGGGGACCGGCAGCTGATCAGTTTCAGTGATTCCACCAGGAATCACCGGCTCGTGTTGTCTGTAGTTCAACAATGCCTAGACGGTCAATACTGTGGTTCGATCGCGTCCGCATTGTTACTTTGTGCCAGGAAGGGCTCTCAACATGGGAAGTGTCCAGGCGTCTCGCAGTGAATCAAAATGATATTGTTCGGACATGGAGGAGATAGAGAGAGACAGGAACTGTCGATGACATGCCTCGCTCAGGCCGCCCAAGGGCTACTACTGCAGTGGATGACCGCTACCTACGGATTATTGCTCGGTGGAGCCCTGACAGCAACGCCGTTGAATAATGCTCCTCGTGCAACCACCGGACGTCGTGTTACGACTCAATTGGGTGCAGTAGACTGCATGATGCGCAACTTCACTCCCGACGTCCATGCCGAGGTCCATCTTTGCAACCACGACACAATGCAGTGCGGTACAGACGGGCCTAACAACATGCCAAATGGACCGCTCAGGATTGGCATCTCGTTCTCTTCACCGATCAGAGTGACATATGCCTTCAACCAGACAACCGTCGGAGACGTGTTTTGAGGCAACCAGGTCAGGCTGGACGTCTTAGCCACACTGTCCAGCAAGTGCAGCAAAGTGGAGGTTCCGTGCTGTTTTGGGGTGGCATTATGTGGGGCTGACGTACACCGCTGGTGGTAATGGAAGGCGCCGTAACGACTGTACGATACGTTAATGCCATCCTCCGACCGATAGTGCAACCATATCGGCAGCATATTGGCGAGTCATTCCTCTTCATGGGCGACAATTTACGCCCCCATAGTGCAGATCTTGTGAATAACTTCCTTCAGGATGATGACATCGCTCGATTAGAGTGGCCAGCATGGTCTCCAGACATGAACCCTATCGCTATCGATCATGCCTGGGATAGATTGAAAATGGCTGTCTATTGACGACGTGACCCACCAACCAATCTGAGAGATTTACTCTGAATTGTCGGACAATCTGGACGAACAGTGCCTTGATAAACTTGTGGATAGTATGCCACGACAAATAGAGGCATGCATCAATGCAAGGCAACGTGCTATTGGGTATTAGGGGTACCGGTGTGAACAACAATGTAGACCCACCATCTCTGAAGGTGTCGCTGTATGATGGCACAACATGTAATGTATGGTTTTCATGAGCAATAAAAAGGGCGTGAATGATGTTTATGGCCGCGCGGGATTAGCCGAGTGGTCTAGGGCGCTGCAGTCACGGAATGTGCGGCTGGTCCCGGCGGAGATTCGAGTCCTCCCTCGGCATGGGTGTGTGTGTTTGTCTGTAGGATAATTTAGGTTAAGTAGTGTATAAGGTTAGGGACTGATGATTTTAGCAGTTAAGTCCCATAAGATTTCACACACATTTGAACATTTTTTTATGTTTATGTTCATCTCTATTCCAGTTTTCTGTACAGGTTCCTAAACTCATGAAACCTAGGTGATGCAAAGCGTTTTTGATGTGTGTAGAAAGACGTGGTGAGCCTATGTTTTCGTACGTAGTACGATTAAGCAAAGTTACTGAGGCACCTGTGTCAAACACACACGACGACCAGGAATTCGTAATAAGACAAATAGTTTGTTAGAACATCGTTGCACAGCGCTAACCGAGCGGGGTGACGCAGTGGTTAGACACTGGACTCGCATTCGGGAGGACGACGGTTCAATCCCGCGTCCGGCCATCCTAATTTGGGTTTTCCGTGATTTCTCTAAATCACTCCAGGCAAATGCCGGGATGGTTCCTCTGAAAGGGCACGGCCGACTTCCTTCCCTAATCCCATGAGACCGATGACCACACTGTCTGGTCTCCTTTCCCAAACCAACCAACCAACCACAGCGCTAGGGTGAGAATGAGGCACAACCTTAATCTTATTTTTGTGAGAACCTGTTGTAGGTTTGGAAAACAAAACGTTCACTGCATGTTTACGAGCATGTTTTTCTTTTTTTGTGGGAGCGGCCAAATTGGCGTTTTTGTGCCGTTGCAAATAAACTGCTTGGACATGGCCATTTTTTTCTCCACACGTGTAACGAGTTGCGTTACGTGATGGGCAATCCCGTCTTTTATGGCAAGCAAAACATGTAGGTCAAGACTTCACTAAATTCCCAGGCCTGTCTACGTGGCTGTCCGCGCGGCTCTGTACGTACTCGTTGTTGTGGCTGCTTGGAGCTGCCGCGAACAAGGGGCGACTCGACCCAGCAAATCGGCCCCTGGTCAAACTTATCGGCCGCTATGCCACCAGAACAACATTGCTGTAAGATTTGCAATATTTGGCGAAGTTATGGATCGGCGTACCGTAAGATCTGTTCCCGCTTCTACTATCTGGGACATTGAATGTTATAGCATCCCGGATCATTGAGTGACTGTAAAATGTGCAAAACTACACTTAAATTTACACTTCCTACTTGTGCCCGTTAATTCTGTGTACCAATGGCAGTACGTCTGTTCAGACTTTTTCTGCAGGCGAAAGAACTTATATCTGACAGCAGATACTTGGACTTGCTGGACATAATATTGAGTTAATTCAGCGATTACTTAATCATAGTTGAGTTCGTTGGGAGAAGCGTTTGGGAATACTTTCTGTATTATTCTGGGATCCCTGCAATGAAACGTAAGCTTTGTAACTTTGAAGTACCTTGAACACAATGAACTTGACATTGTGCTTGCAATAGAGCCAGGTATTTGAGCCATTCTTCTTCCGATTCCTTAAATTGCCGGAACGGTGATATACTGGTCGGCGGCACTTGTGGGCTGGTTGGTTGGTCGGTTGTGGGGCCGGCGTAGCTCGTGCAGCCAGTAGTGGTTGCATCGTGGTCAGCCGGGTAGAAACTTGTTGGTTCTGTAAGTGAGGAGCTGGTGTTAGGTCCATCACATTCGCCGTCTGCGGCTAGGGCGCTGTGCAGGGTTTGGAGGAGGCGGGGAATTCATGGTTTACGCAAATACGTTATAGCAAGAAAGCAAGCAAAGCCTCTGAAATGTGATTAGTTCTGCCGCCCCCCTCTTGGAATGCACGCAAGGACACACAACAAATTAGCAAATACAAACACTTGGAAACCATCATCGCTGCAATCTAAAACAGAAGAGAAGCAAGCGAAATCTTCAGCCAAGTTGATTAATTTCGATCGCCACTGTAGTATCCTTGGCCGGCCGGAGTGGCCGTGTGGTTCTGGGCGCTGCAGTCCGGAGCCGAGCGACCGCTACGGTCGCAGGTTCGAATCCTGTCTTGGGCATGGATGTGTGTGATATCCTTAGTTAGTTAGGTTTAATTGGTTCTAAGTTCTAGGCGACTGATGAGCTCAGAAGTTAAGTCGCATAGTGCTCAGAACCATTTGAACCATTTTTCTAGTATCCTTGTCGCCACTGTGTAGTCTTGTACCAAGGAAGTAAGGAATGTTATGGGTGGCCGGTACCCTCTTTCTACAGAACAAATACAATCGTCGATTAATAAGGTTTTTGTTTACATGACCTGGACACTTCACGTCTTATGGTACAAGCTTATCCGTAATAGTCCTCTTGCAGGCAATATCGGCAATCTTGCTACTGCAAGCTTTTGTCTCGCTGCTGGTCTCTATCTGGCCGCTATCTACTGTCGTAGCCTGAGTGAGTCAGTGAGTTAGTGCCTGAGGCCCTCCTGTTAGTGGCGGCGGCCTAAATACTTGCTGTCGAGAGGGCGTTGGCGGCGTATTGCTTACGATTGTGTCTCTGGCCTCTCTCGTGAAAGGCGCGCTTGATCCAGAGCCTGCTATGATCTTCGTGATTCATCTTTGCCGACGGATACGCTGGCGACAGCTTACGCCGGGACACCCATGGGCGACAATTCCCGCGCCATCGTGCACATCTCGCGAATGACTTCTTTCAGGATAACGATATTGCTCGACTACACTGACATGAACCCTATCTAACATGCGTGGGATAGATAGGAAAGGGCTGTTTAAGGACGATGTGACCCACCAATATCTCTGAGGGACCTGAGCCTTGCTCTCTCCCAACTATGCGTTTTCGTGAACTTCGCTGTCTATCTGTGTTTGGTTTCCCGCCCTTGTCGCGGTTACGTCGTGGTTCTTCTTCCGTCGACGTGTGGGAGCAGTGATGTGAATCGATATTTGCGCCGTGTACCATCTTCGGTTTGGTGCATTTAGTTTCCGGCAAGGGAGTCAGGAGTCGGTCGTCTGCTGCGGATGAGGGAAGTTATCTCCGCACGGTGCAGTCGACTGGTGCCGCTGGCAGGCCCTACGCAGTGTTCGAGCGTGTGTGGAGCTGTCCGATCGCTACGAGCTTCGTGGTTCACCGACTCAGGACGTCAAAGTTGAATAGTGGTTTCAACTATCCAAGTCACGTCTATTCATGCTGTGGTGGTTCGCTTCGCCAGTTTGCTGTTGGGGAGGTTTTCCGGTGAGCAACACCGGATGGTTCTACTGTTGAGATTTAGGCGCCATGCGATGCAGTGAAGTACAGGGTGATTCAAAAAGAATACCACAACTTTAGGAATTTAAAACTCTGCAACGACAAAAGGCAGAGCTAAGCACTATCTGTCGGCGAATTAAGGGAGCTATAAAGTTTCATTTAGTTGTACATTTGTTCGCTTGAGCCGCTGTTGACTAGGCGTCAGCGTCAGTTGATGCTAAGATGGCGACCGCTCAACAGAAAGCTTTTTGTGTTATTGAGTACGGCAGAAGTGAATCGACGACAGTTGTTCAGCGTGCATTTCGAACGAAGTATGGTGTTAAACCTCCTGATAGGTGGTGTATTAAACGTTGGTATAAACAGTTTACAGAGAATGGGTGTTTGTGCAAAGGGAAAAGTTCTGGACGGCCGAGAACGAGTGATGAAAATGTAGCACGCATCCAGCAAGCATTTGTTCCCAGCTCAGGAAAATCGACTCGCAGAGCTAGCAGAGAGCTGCAAATTCCACAATCAACTGTATGGAGAGTCCTACAAAAAAGGTTAGTTATGAAACCTTATCGTCTGAAATTGGTTCAAGCACTGTCTGCAGCTGATAAGATTAAAAGAATCGATTTCTGTGATGTTAAGGATATGGTGTTTCGGCCACCTCTCCCAGCCACCATTGATGATTTGAAACGAGAAATAACAGCAACTATCCAAACTGTTACGCCTGATACGCTACAGAGGGTGTGGAACGAGTTGGAGTATCGGGTTGATATTGCTCGAGTGTCTGAACTTGTTTTTGAGTGAAAAAAAAACCTTTTTAAATACTCTTTGTAATGATGTATAACAGAAGGTTATATTACGTTTCTTTCATTAAATACACATTTTTAAAGTTGTGGTATTCTTTTTGAATCGCCCTGTATTTTGGCCGACTACGATTTGAGTGCACCAGTGTAATTTTCTGCCTTGTGGCCGTTAGTGTTGTGGTTACCTGCCCTGAGCACTGACGTAAATTCAGACAGTGTTCTTTTGAGCGAAGTTAACTATTTTACCGTGTTTCAAATTCAAGTGTACCAGCGGAATTTTCTACCTAGTGGCCGTTAGTGTTCCGGTTACCTGCCATGGCCACTAACGTAATTTCAGGCAGCGTCCTTTCCTCACCTGTTGTCGCTGTCCCACATGGTGTGTAGTTTTGACAGCTAATACATACTCTATTGTGGATTATTACGTTTGTAACAATGCTGGTTTGAGTTCTCATGTACTGATTGACGGGAAGCAAGTTGTTGTGTTGGTCGGTCCGTGGCTGTCCCTTGGTTGGGTTCCGACTGATCAAGTATAGTTGGGCTCACCGCCTGTCTCACCTAAATGAACGAGGCCAGACCGACCTCCCTGGAGGCTTTCTGAGTGCCACCAGTGTTTTATTATCTGTTGTCAGCCATTTTAAATTTTAGGCTCATGGTTATTTGTTTTGTTTCTTAAAATTTTGCAAAATTAACTTTTAAATTTATTATTCAAGCTTAAGCACTGCAGCCTTCTGCCTTTAAAGATTATGGTAATTTGTTTTTTAATTTGAAGTTAATTGTGGCCCTCAGCCATTGGTATTGCACCTTCCTCTAAAATATTTTATTGCTACCTTAATTGAATTTTTAAGATTTCTTGTTGTTAAACATATGGTCTTCTGCCTGTAAATGTCTATGGTAATATTGCTGAAGTTTTGAAGTTTAAATGTGGCCCTCAGCCATTTGTGTTGCATCTTGCATATGTTGCTTTTTGGGTTTTAAATTATTTTATTGCTATCTTATTGAATTTTTGATTTTTTTAAGATTTCTTGTTGGCCTTCTGCCTTTAAAGGTCTATTGTAATATATTCTAAATTCTTGGAATTTAATTGTGGCCCTCAGCCATTTGTATTGCACTTTGTGTATGTTTTTTTAAATTATTTTATTGCTATCTTAATTGGATTTTTATATTGTTAAGATTTCTCGTTGGAGGCCTTCAGCTGTGAAAGAGTTGTATTCGGTAAAGATTCGGCTACGTGCTGCCTTGGTTGTAAAGGTTATTAAATTACAATAAATGACAATCAGAAGCAGAAACTGACGTCAACTCTTGGCCTTTTTCACATACCTATTACCTGTCTTGCCCAATGGGTTTAGTGGGCGTATCAGGACCTAGGCCGAATCGACGTTCAGGAGTGGGACAATCTGGAGCAACAGTGCCTTGATGAACTTGTGGACAGTACGCCACGACGAATATAGGCATGCATCAATGCAAGAGGATGCGCTAATGAGTATTAGAGGTACCAGCGTGTACATCAATCTGGATCACCACCTCTGAAGGTCTCGCTGTATGGTGATACAACATGCAATGTGTGGTTTTCATGAGAAACAAAAAGGGCGGAAATGTTGGTTATGTTGATCTCTATTGCAATTTTCTGTACAGGTTCCGAAACTCTCGGAACCGACGTGATGCAAAACTTTTCTTGATGTGTGTATATCTAACAAATGTGGCCAAGACATTTCTGAACAACACGATATATTTAAAATAGATCACTTGCTCTAGCCTGGCATTGTCAAATTTCATTGGACAAACAGAAAACTTTCCGAAATCTTTCAGTACAGTTACGCATGATATATCCATCTCTTGCTGCCGCCCTCTTTACGAGGTGATCTGAAGTTTATTTAATTTGATCCACTTTGTACCATTAGCGTAATTATGCAGTTGATTACTAAACACCTGAAATATTAGTGTGCATGTGAAATTATTTGCATATAGCGGTTTCTAAAGCTACATCGTTGTTTAATGTACCGCATGCTGTTGCGTATTTTTACCGACCGTAATTGACATTGTAATGCATCAATTAAGTAATTAACAACGTTTCTGCGTCTGGCGGAAGTGTAATAATTTAATTATCTCGGTAAAACGATAATTTGACTGCTCGTTTGTAAAGATCGTACTTCTAATATTGTAGTTATGGATTCTGAGAGTTGCGATAGTAACTTTTCTTTATTTACTCGCAGCTTCTGGAAGAATAGTTCTGCAAATACACTCCTGGAAATTGAAATAAGAACCCCGTGAATTCATTGTCCCAGGAAGGGGAAACTTTATTGACACATTCCTGGGGTCAGATACATCACATGATCACACTGACAGAACCACAGGCACATAGACACAGGTAACAGAGCATGCACAATGTCGGCACTAGTACAGTGTATATCCATCTTTCGCAGCAATGCAGGCTGCTATTTTCCCATGGAGACGATCGTAGAGATGCTGGATGTAGTCCTGTGGAACGGCTTGCCATGCCATTTCCACCTGGCGCCTCAGTTGGACCAGCGTTCGTGCTGGACGTGCAGACCGCGTGAGACGACGCTTCATCCAGTCCCAAACATGCTCAATGGGGGACAGATCCGGAGATCTTGCTGGCCAGGGTAGTTGACTTACACCTTCTAGAGCACGTTGGGGGGCACGGGATACATGCGGACGTGCATTGTCCTGTTGGAACAGCAAGTTCCATTGCCGGTCTAGGAATGGTAGAACGATGGGTTCGATGACGGTTTGGATGTACCGTGCACTATTCAGTGTCCCCTCGACGATCACCAGTGGTGTACGGCCAGTGTAGGAGATCGCTCCCCACACCATGATGCCGGGTGTTGGCCCTGCGTGCCTCGGTCGTATGCAGTCCTGATTGTGGCGCTCACCTGCACGGCGCCAAACACGCATACGACCATCATTGGCACCAAGGCAGAAGCGACTCTCATCGCTGAAGACGACACGTCTCCATTCGTCCCTCCATTCACGCCTGTCGCGACACCACTGGAGGCGGGCTGCACGATGTTGGGGCGTGAGCGGAAGACGGCCTAACGGTGTGCGGGACCGTAGCCCAGCTTCGTGGAGACGGTTGCGAATGGTCCTCGCCGATACCCCAGGAGCAACAGTGTCCCTAATTTGCTGGGAAGTGGCGGTGCGGTCCCCTACGGCACTGCGTAGGATCCTACGGTCTTGGCGTGCATCCGTGCGTCGCTGCGGTCCGGTCCCAGGTCGACGGGCACGTGCACCTTCCGCCGACCACTGGCGACAACATCGATGTACTGTGGAGACCTCACGCCCCACGTGTTGAGCAATTCGGCGGTACGTCCACCCGGCCTCCCGCATGCCCACTATACGCCCTCGCTCAAAGTCCGTCAACTGCACATACGGTTCACGTCCACGCTGTCGCGGCATGCTACCAGTGTTAAAGACTGCGATGGAGCTCCGTATGCCACGGCAAACTGGCTGACACTGACGGCGGCGGTGCACAAATGCTGCGCAGCTAGCGCCATTCGACGGCCAACACCGCGGTTCCTGGTGTGTCCGCTGTGCCGTGCGTGTGATCATTGCTTGTACAGCCCTCTCGCAGTGTCCGGAGCAAGTATGGTGGGTCTGACACACCGGTGTCAATGTGTTCTTTTTTCCATTTCCAGGAGTGTAGTTGTACAGTACTGACGAATGCAGCGATAAAGTGGTTATAAAACTCTCTTTAAAATAACGTTTCCGTACCACGTATGGATGGCAGGGTTCCTTTGCACAGGAGTGGTAGTATCGGTGAGATATAAGCCGATCTCGCACTGTGACACTTACAACCATTCCCTTGCTACGACACGAAGCCAAATTCCTTGAGAACCGCGACGGAGACGCTCGCCGTATGGCGGGCCATCAGTCACGGCAGACGCCTAACGAGCCACAAAAAAAAGGGTGGGGGGATAAGCGCTGAACGTCCTATTGAAGAGCAGATCGTTAGCGGCGCAGCGGAAGCTCGAATAGGGCAGGCGCGTGGGAGGGAAGCAGGTGCGTGTGCTTTTCAAGGAATCAGTCTGGCACCGGCAGTAATCGCTTTAGGGAGGCCAAGGGGTGAGTAAATATGTGTAGCCTGATTCACATTCCAGCCAAACTGTACAGCCACGTCTACAACCGTACACTGTGAAGTGGGGTGCTTCCCGTTGTACTTTGTTCCTTAGGGTTTCGCTCCCTATCGATTTGCGTGTAGAGCGTGGCAAAAATTGCCACTTCATTGCGTCTGCAAACACTGTGACTACTCTTTTCTTGTCTTGGCTGCTGCTGCTAAGGAGCGATATGAAGTATGGCTTTTTATAAAATATCTGTATATCAATTTCTTTCCAAATAATATCGATGTATGTCGACTATATTTCCTTCCCCGACATATCGATATATCAGTATCAGAATGGAAATATCGAGTGCCGACATTTTTATTTTATTTTCTACTCTTTTCACAATTTTCGGAAAATATTTTAAGTTGTTCTTTTGAAATTGTAGTAGAACATAACTTTACTTCCACTGTGTGAAGGAATGTTACTACTTTTTTTAGCTTCGTCATGTGCCATGTTTCTCTTTGACTGTGTGAACTTCACTATCACATCGGAAACAGTGGACCTAGGGATGTTTAGGAGTGTGGAAATCTTGCGTACAGACGTATGACATATGTGACATTCAGTCACCTGACCACGTTCGAAGTTCGTGAGATCCACGGAGCGCTCCATTCTGCTCTCTCACGATGTTCAAATGGTTCAAATGTCTCTGAGCACTATGGTACTTAACTGCTGAGGTCATCAGTCACCTAGAACTTAGAACTACATCAACCTAACTAACCTAAGGACATCACACACATCCATGCCCGAGGCAGGATTCGAACCTGCGACCGTATCGGTCGCGCTGTTCCAGACTGCAGCGCCTAGAACCGCTCGGCCACTCCTGCCGGCTCTCTCACGATGTTTAATAACTACTGAGGTCGCTGATATGGAGTAGCTGACAGTAGGTGGAAGCACAATACACCTAATATTAAAAAAACGTATGTTTTTGGGGGTCTCTGGATACTTTTGATCGTATAGTGTATATCCACAATGAAGATTGTAAACCACCATTTGTTGCACAAGGATTAAATTATGGCCCTATAGACTTCAAAACGGTGGTGGAACAGCGACACTGTAATTTAATTGTGTGACTCGGTCAGATACGTATGTTATGAAAGTCGGAGTTACCATAAGTTGTATTGTTTATTATAAGTCCTCACACAAAACGAGAGCAGCAGTTGCGCTGGAGTAAAAATAGACAAACATTTTAATAACACGTTACTCACAGACAGTTTATCGCAATAATATGGAGCAGTTGCAAGTAATTAAGGTTGGCGGAGATTAAGACAAGGAGCCGATAAGTAGGTTGTGATGATGATGATGTTTGGTTTGTGGGGCGCTCAACTGCGTGGTTATCAGCGCCCGTACAATTACCCAATATTTTGCTCAGTCCAATTTCGCCACTTTCCTGGATGATGATGAAATGATGAGGACAACACAAACACCCAGTCATCTCGAGGCAGGTGAAAATCCCGGACCCCGCCGGGAATCGAACCCGGGACCCCATGCTCGGGAAGCGAGAACGCTACCGCGAGACCACGAGCGGCGGACAAATAAGTAGGTTACTGCATTATTAGCACACTGACCCGCTACCGCGATCTGACAATAGTGATTGCTAAAATCTGAATTTATAAAATTATGCAAAGAAGAAGACCATCTTCCTCCTACTCGTTAACACTCTAACGTTCACTGAGCACATTGCGGCCTATACACGCCGAAGCCGATTGTAGACATTGGAAATAACTGATCATATGTGTGTGAAATCTTATGGGACTGAACTGCTAAGGTCATCAGTGCCTAAGCTTACACATTTTTTTTTTTTTTTGGATCATCAGTCTACTGACTGGTTTGATGCGGCCCACCACATATTCCTTTCCTGTGCTAACCTCTTCATCTCAGAGTAGCACTTGCAACCTACGTCCTCAATTACTTGCTTGACGTATTCCAATCTCTGTCTTCCTCTACAGTTTTTGCCCTCTACAGTTCCCTCTGGTACCATGGAAGTCATTCCCTCATGTCTCAGCAGATGTCCTATTATCCTGTCCCTTCTCCTTATCAGTGTTTTCCACATATTCCTTTCCTCTCCGATTCTGCGTAGAACCTCCTCATTCCTTACCTTACCAGTCCACCTAATTTTCAAAATTCGTCTATAGCACCACATCTCAAATGCTTCGATTCTCTTCTGTTCCGGTTTTCCCACAGTCCATGTTTCACTACCATACAATTCTGTACTCCAGACGTACATCCTCAGAAATTTCTTCCTCAAATTAAGGCCGGTATTTGATATTAGTAGACTTCTCTTGGCCAGAAATGCCTTTTTTGCCATAGAGAGTCTGGTTTTGATGTCCTCCTTGCTCCGTCCGTCATTGGTTATTTTACTGCCTAGGTAGCAGAATTCCTTAACTTCATTGACTTCGTGACCATCAATCCTGATGTTAAGTTTCTCGCCGTTCTCATTTCTATTACTTCTCATAACCTTCGTCTTTCTCCGATTTACTCTCAAACCATACTGTGTACTCATTAGACTGTTCATTCCGTTCAGCAGATCATTTAATTCTTCTTCACTTTCACTCAGGATAGCAATGTCATTAGCGAATCGTATCATTGATATCTTTTCACCTTGTATTTTAATTCCACTCCTGAACCTTTCTTTTATTTCCATCATTGCTTCCTCGATGTACAGATTGAAGAGTAGGGGCGAAAGGCTACAGCCTTATCTTACACCCTTCTTAATACGAGCACTTCGTTCTTGATCGTCCACTCTTATTGTTCCCTCTTGGTTGTTGTACATTTTGTATATGACCCGTCTCTCCCTATAGCTTACCCCTACTTTTTTCAGAATCTCGAACAGCTTGCACCATTTTATATTGTCGAACACTTTTTCCAGGTCGACAAATCCTATGAAAGTGTCTTGATTTTTCTTTAGCCTTGCTTCCATTATTAGCCGTAATGTCAGAATTGCCTCTCTCGTCCCTTTACTTTTCCTACAGCCAAACTGATCGTCCCCTAGCGCATTCTCAATTTTCTTTTCCATTTTTCTGTATATTATTCTTGTAAGCAGCTTCGATGCATGAGCTGTTAAGCTGATTGTGCGATAATTCTCGCATTTGTCAGCTCTTGCCGTCTTCGGAATTGTGTGAATGATGCTTTTCCGAAAGTCAGATGGTATATCGCCAGACTCATATATTCTACACACCAACGTGAATAGTCGTTTTGTTGCCACTTCCCCCAATGATTTTAGAAATTCTGATGGAATGTTATCTATACCTTCTGCCTTATTTGACCGTAAGTCCTCCAAAGGTCTTTTAAATTCCGATTCTAATACTGGATCCCCTATCTCTTCTAAATCGACTCCTGTTTCTTCTTCTATCACATCAGACAAATCTTCACCCTCATAGAGGCTTTCAATGTATTCTTTCCACCTACTTGCTCTCTCCTCTGCATTTAACAGTGGAATTTCCGTTGCACTCTTAATATTACCACCGTTGCTTTTAATGTCACCAAAGGTTGTTTTGACTTTCCTGTATGCTGAGTCTGTCCTTCCGACAATTATATCTTTTTCTATGTCTTCACATTTTTCCTGCAGCCATTTCGTCTTAGCTTCCCTGCACTTCCTATTTATTTCATTCCTCAGCGACGTGTATTTCTGTATTCCTGATTTTCCCGGAACATGTTTGTACTTCCTCCTTTCATCAATCAAATGAAGTATATCTTCTGTTACCCATGGTTTCTTTGCAGCTACCTTCTTTGTACCTATGTTTTCCTTTCCAACTTCTGTGATGGCCCTTTTTAGAGATGTCCATTCCTCTTCAACTGTACTGTCTACTGCGCTATTCCTTATTGCTGTATCTATAGCGTTAGAGAACTTCAAACGTATCTCGTCGTTCCTTAGTACTTCCGTATCCCACTTCTTTGTGTATTGATTCTTCCTGACTAATGTCTTGAACTTCAGCCTACTCTTCATCACTACTGTATTGTGATCTGAGTCTATATCTGCTCCTGGGTACGCCTTACAATCCAGTATCTGATTTCGGAATCTCTGTCTGACGATGATGTAATCTAATTGAAATCTTCCCGTATCTCCCGGCCTTTTCCAAGTATACACACTACTTACCCTAAATTACCGTAAGGACAAACACACACACCCATGCCCGAGGGAGGACTCGAACCTCCGCCGGGATCTGGCGCACAGTCCATGACTGCAGCGCCTCAGACAGCTCGGCTAATCCAGCGCGGCTAGACACTGTACTTTTTTTTTTTTACACCGTCCTTGTGTTGTCCGCCAGTGCTGCTGTCAGTTCCGAAAAGCAACCTAACGCAAACCTTACATAATACTCTGACTGGAGCTGCAAAGTGAAATGACCACATCTCACACGGAATTCTCCGAGTAGAATTCGAAGTGATTCTCTCACTAGCAGCTGACTAAGTTTCTCCTTAGTTCCTTCTGTCTTCCCTCGTAACATTCGCCACTTCTTCGAGAGCCACTCCTAGTGTCTTGTGAACAATCATCCATTGACAAGTGTTAATGCTCCTGGAGCGTCTTCCCACGTCTCAATAATTTTCCAGGACTACTACGTCAGACCAGGCCGACTAATGAAATTCACGCAGTTTCGCGCCGAGAGGCTTACAGCTAAAGAAAATGTGTTTTGGTTCTGTCCTGTCGATGCTTCAAATGACCCTCCTGGGTTCCCTACCTGCTTTATACAGGGTGTTACAAAAAGGTACCGCCAAACTTTCAGGAAACATTCCGCACACACAAATAAAGAAAAGATGTTATGTGGACATGTATCCGGAAACGCTTAATTTCCATGTTAGAGCTCATTTTAGTTTCGTCAGTATGTACTGTACGTCCTCGATTCACCGCCAGTAGGGTGGGCGGACGAGAATCCGCACGCAATTGTGCAATCACGTCATCAACACAGATTTTCTGTGAACGTTTGGGCAGGCATTGTCGGTGATGTCTTGATTGGGCCCCATGTTATTCCACCTACGCTCAATGGAGCACGTTATCATGATTTCATACGGAATACTCTACCTGTGCTGCTAGAACATGAGCCTTTACAAGTACGACACAACATGTGGTTCATGCACGATGGAGCTCCTGCACATTTCAGTCGAAGTGTTCGTACGCTTCCCAACAACAGATTCGGTGACTGATGGGTTGGTAGAGGCGGACCAATTCCATGGCCTCCACGCTCTCCTGACCTCAACCCTCTCCACTTTCATTTATGGGGGCATTTGAAAGCTCTTGTCTACGCAACCCCGGTACCAAATGTAGAGACTCTTTGTGCTCGTATTGTGGACGACTGTGATACAGTACGCCATTCTCCAGGGCTGCATCAGCGCATCAGGGATTGCATGGGACGGAGCGTGGATTATGTATCCTCGCTAACGGAGGACATTTTGAACATTTCCTGTAACGAAGTGTTTGAAGTCACGCTGGTACGTTCTTTTGCTGTGTGTTTCCATTCCATGATTAATGGGATTTGAAGAGAAGTAATAAAATGAGCTCTAACATGGAAAGTAAGCATTTCCGGACACATGTCCACATAACATATTTTCTTTCTTTGCGTGTGAGGAATGTTTCCTGAAAGTTTGGCCGTACCTTTTTGTAACACCCTGTATATATGAGTGACCAGCTGCAGATATTTTTGGGACGAGAGAAGTGGAGCGTCTGACTTACAGAATCCTCTCACTTTTCCTGCCGTGTCCTGCCGAGAGCACAGAGTCATAAACACCTGTAGCTTTCACAGAGCCTGCCTAGTGTGCACCGGTATATATATCTCCCATCGGCAGACCGGCGCCGTCTTCTGTGCATACTCCGCCCAAAGCTCATTGTTGCCCGCCTACCTGGACCTTTACTGTTCTTTACAACGCCTTCACCACAGAAAAACGCTTTAGGAAAGTGGGAGCGGCGGTCATCTCGTGCAGAATTCCAACGACTTTGTGGCTGTTCGGAGTTTCGCGGCGATACGTGCTGTGGTACACACAGCGGGTCTGAGACGTGGCACTTAGGGAAGGCAGGAAGAGGTGTGGACGGGGCCTAATCGGTTGCCGTTGGTTGCGCAGTAAACACATACACTTTATTTAAGGAAATATTTTTTTAAAAACAATATTTTAAAAAATCGATTAACACAAGCTACACTGACGGCTGAAGGCCTTATTAAGAAGAATTCAAATTATTTGTCGATTGAAGGCCACAAGCAATAGGAATAATTTAAACAAAATATTATTTTTAAACAAGAGACAGAATGAGAAAAAATAAAGAAGCGAATGGTCCACAGACAGTGCTCCAAGGATCGACCTGAAAAGAAAAGTCTCTACAGCTGCGTAAGCGGTGAGAGAGGCAGCCATGAGTTATTCTCACTTAACAGGATGGCAACTCAAACTACGGACAACTTAAACGCCGACCAGCACACTAGCAGAATCCACCTAAGATGCGATAACCAATACCACAATAGAATAATAGTTAATATCGTCAAATGACAAGCATTTAATTACACAAGTTGGCTCCACCAAACCCTAGTACGCAGACAGGGTTAAGACCAAACTGCGTATTCAAAATCTGACTAGATGCACATGGAACCGCAAAAGACAGTTTCACAAACAACTCAAACAATGCTATAACAGTCACTATACAGCAACAAGACGAACTGCACGTAGACATGAACGCTAAGAAAACAGAAACTGTCGAAAGACCAGATACACGTCGTGCACTAAGACGACCGACCGAACGACCAATCATCGGTCTTTGCCAATCAAGTCAGGCAAGGGAGACGTCGGAGTATAAAACCGCCAACTGACAGCTTGATGGGGATCAGGTCACTTCGACGGACGGACACACTTTTTTTTGGTCATCAGTCTACTGACTGGTTTGATGCGGCCCGCCACGAATTCCTTTCCTGTGCTAACCTCTTCATCTCAGAGTACCACTTGCAATCTACGTCCTCAATTATTTTCTTGACGTATTCCAATATCTGTCTTCCTCTACAGTTTTTGCCCTCTACAGCTCCCTCTAGTACCATGGAAGTCATTCCCTCATGTCTTAGCAGATGTCCGTCCTATCATCCTGTCCCTTCTCCTTGTCAGTGTTTTCCACATATTCCTTTCCTCTCCGATTCTACGCAGGACCTCCTCATTCCTTACCTTATCAGTCCACCTAAACTTCAACATTCGTCTACAGCACCACGTCTCAAATACTTCGATTCTCTTCTGTTCCGGTTTTCCCACAGTCCATGTTTCACTACCATACAATGATGTACTCCAGACGTACATCCTCAGAAATTTCTTCCTCAAATTAAGGCCAGTATTTGACATTAGTAGACTTCTCTTGGCCAGAAATGCCTTTTTTGCCCTACCTTCCTATTCATAACGAATCCTACCCCTGCTATACCATTTTCTACTGCTGTTGATATTACCCGATACGCATCTGACCAGAAATCCTTGTCTTCCTTCCACTTCACTTCACTCACCCCTACTATATCTAGATTGAGCCTTTGCATTTCCCTTTTCAGATTTTCTAGTTTCCATACCACGTTCAAGCTTCTGACATTTCACCCCCCGACTCGTAGAACGTTTTCCTTTCGTAGATTATTCAATCTTTTTCTCATGGTAACCTCCCCCTTGGCAGTCCCGTCCCGGAGATCCAAATGGGGGACTATTCCGGAATCTTTTGCCAATGGCGAGATCATTATGACACTTCTTCAACTACAGGCCACATGTCCTGTGGGTACACGTTACGTGTCTTTGATGCAGTGGTTTCCATTGCCTTCTGCATCCTCATGTCGTTGATCATTGCTGATTCTTCCGCCTTTAGGGGCAATTTCCCACCCCTAGGACAAGAGAGTGCCCTGAACCTCTATCCGCTCCTCCGCCCTCTTTGACAAGGCCGTTGGCAGAATGAGGCTGACTTCTTATGCCGGAAGTCTTCGGCCGCCACTGCTGATTAGGCAGTGGCGGGGATCGAACCCGCGACCGAAGACGTTTTGATTATGAATCAAAGACGCTACCCCTAGACCACGGGTACCCCTGACGGACACACACACGAGCGAAAGTTGCACTATTCGAGTATAACGATCCATTCAACTTAAACTCGCTGAATCCGGACCACATCCTTCCATCGGACAGTGCATATATCGCCAGCTCCCTCGGTGAGCAATGTAGCTGTGGCAGCTCGCTGCTGCTCCTTCCCAACTAAACTCCGACACACGACGACCCGGAAATGCTAGAGGTCGCTCCAAATATGGTACCACAGTACTCGCTATCGACAAACGCCGCTGCTGCCATTCACGGACAGACAAAACGAGCAAACGTAGTGGCGCCAGTGAACGCACTAAGGAAACGAGAGGTCACAATTCGAATACAACCCGTCAACGGCACAAACGCGAGCCAGAGCACGGCTCAGGGTCTGAGACACTTGCAAGAAGAGACGCTTGTACGCAGAGGAAATGTGCTGACACTTGCACGAAGCCCAGGACATCGTAGTTAGTGGACAGGGTGTTCCAGAAGTAGGATACACTTGCCTGTCCGCCGCTACCTGCGACGTATTCTGGAGAAGGCCAAAGCCCATTTCATCACAAAGCTGCCTGTCTTCGTATCAGTTCGTAGTGTGAGTGGCTTTCTCCCCGAGTTCAGTACTGCAGCTGACATCTGACGGGCAAATAGTGTTCCGTTTTTTAGATGCTGAGGTAATGGAGTTAACCGAGACCACCAAAGGGAAGCCTTTACTAATTTACCACGGGCATCAGTGTACAGTGGGCTATTCAAACAAACAAGAAGAGACTTACTACCACTGTGTAAACTTTACAAACAAAAATGCAAATGAAAGCTATCCACGGAAAATAACACTTTTCGGGGAGGGCAGCCATACTTGTCTTGTAGTTGAAGCAGAAAATGAAATGTGAAACATTTTGCCAGCGCAAAGAAGCGAGCCAAAGAAACTGGCGCTACAGTTTGATCAGTTTACGTGGAAGAAGTAGGGCAGCTCTTCAATCGAGACTACAACTTAGGAACATCGTTACCATCACGCAAAAGTGCGAAACAATCGTCACATTGCAATGGGGGAACATATCTGAGAACTACGCAAGATCCGCCGATCATGGAGGAATATTCTTCGAAGAAAATAATATACTGATAAATGATGTTAGCAATTTTTTACTTGGCGGTAATAACAGCTGACCGAACGACAGAATACTGGTGTTCGCCAGCGAAAAGGGAAGACCATGTTTATCAAACTTCAAATGATTCTTTGTGAATATAACATTCGGTCCGCAGCTCCTGGTCTTGCGGTAGCGCTCTTGCTTCCCGAGCACTGGGTACCAGGTTCGATTCCCGGCGGGGTCAGGGATTTTCACCTGCCTCGAGATGACATGGGTGTTGTTGTGTCGTCTTCATCATCATCATTCATCCCCATTATGGTCGGAGGAAGGCAATAGAAAACCACCTCCACTAGGACCTTGCCTTGTACGGCGGTGCGGGTCTCCCGCATCGTTCCCCTACGCTCTGGCAAGGAGTATGGGACTTCATCAATATAACATTCAAGAGTGCGAGCAAGCAGTTTGGACAGTTGCTTAACTCCATGCCGACCTTAATAGTTCTTGGGAGGAAACTAAACACCGTTCCAATGGTTTGCGCTTTGCCACCAAATAAAAAGCGCGTAATCTCTGCTGCCAATATTTTTTAAATCTGTAACTCTTAGGCTTTCCCGGCGATCTAATTACATCTTGGGTTGTCGGGTGTTCTGCCGGATATCAGCGTTATACTTGCACGATATTTCGGTCACGTAGCTCGTGACCTTCATCAGGTGCGACCTGAGACTACTCCTCGACTGACTGGGGTTTCTGATGGGTAACTAGACCCTTATATATTCCGAGGCCCGAGACAAGGTGTCTCTTCCCTCGTGTCTGGTGTTTGGGGTTATGGATGGGGGTATTTAACTCATTTGAGGAATTTAGGATGTTGGTTGATTAGGGAATAGGATGTTTGAATTCGGCATCGTCTTGACTTCCTGTGCCCCAACGCGCCGATGACGTTAAGGCTCGTGGACCTGGTCCAGTATTTATGCCTATGGCCTTCCCCCTCCACCAACGGCTGCAGGCGCTTCCTCTGTGGTCCGCGCCCATTCCCTGCGACCTGCTGGAGCGTTGCTGCTCCGTTTTCCGTCCACTGCGGTTCCAGGTGTTCCCTCTGCGGTCCGCGTCCACCAAACCCGCTCCTGGGGGTTTCATCTACTGTCTGGGGTACCAACAGGTAGTGGTGAGCGGGCGCGGACCGCAGGGGGAACGCTTGGTACCCCAGACCGTTGATGAAACCCCCAGGAGCGGGTTTGGTGGGCGCGGACCGCAGAGGGGACACCTGGAACCGCAGCGGACGGGAAACGGAGCAGCAACGCTCCAGCAGGTCGCAGGGAATGGGCGCGGACCACAGAGGAAGCGCCTGCAGCCGTTGGTGGAGGGGGAAGGCCATAGGCATAAATACTTGACCAGGCCCACTCGAGGAGCAGTCTCAGGTCGCACCTGATGAAGGTCACGAGCTACGTGACCGAAATATCGTGCAAGTACGACGCTGATATCCGGCAGAACACCCGACAACCCAAGATGTCTTTTTGAAATCTGTTAAAACTAACGTACCCGTATAAATCCCTGGATCTCTGATGATGGACATTGAAATTGCCATCGTCCAAGCAGCTAACAGTTTGTTTTCTGGAAGAGAGATTATTGGTCGCAATTATCATTTTATTCAATGTTTGTGAAAACAAGTTCAATGTTGCGGCCTCGTTCCAGCCTATAACGAAAACGAGGAAATACGCTGCACCTAAGAATGTGTTCTAATCCTTCCCTGGAAGATTATGTCTCCAGGACACCACACCAGAAAACCAAAAGCTTCAGGACTTTTATGACTATTTTTTGTACCAGTCAGTGGCTCGATAACGGACATACGCCAGAAGAGATGTGGAACTTCAGTGGAGGCCGCCATCGCACTAACAGCGTCTCAGAAGGATGGAACCGTAGAATAAATACATTAATATCAAAAGTTCATCCGAATATGTATTTATTAGTGAAAATTTTCTAGAGGATGAGAAATATCAACGGCCACCAGTTTCAGCGACTAGTTTTAATCTTTGCTGGAGAAAGAAGAAGAAAGGTCAGCAACGAAGAGTTACGAAACAATTGCAAATGTTTTAAAGAATCTCCAAACTAAGGGGAAATTAAAATCATTTCTGACTTTTGTGTCCTACGAACACAAGTTTCAGTGAGAAGGACACGCCAGAATCATTGAAAACTATTGGTAGCATTGAAAAGTAGTTTAATGTAATGATTGCCAATCTTTTAAATATCGTAAATAAATGTTATCGGGGACAGAGAGAGACTACCTCCTAGCGCTGTTCTCTGCAAATGTCACAAAGTTGACTAAACGTCTCTTGAAATTTTTGTAAAATATTCCCTAATGAAGACTCACAAGACTATGTCAAATGACAAGCCTTTTCTATGGCACATTCTCAGCATTCGCCTTGAGGTTCTTAGAATCATAATCTGTATGGTCAGATATCGAATACAATACCTTTGCAGCAGAATCGCAGGCAAATGACATGCAGTTAAATCCATATTTTCTCCCTCCGTCTGAAGATGAACAAACCAGCATGAAACTAGTAAAGACAAAATAATTTATCATAAATAGTGACTCGTCACAGTTTTTCAATCTTTCAGCATATGTCAAAACTAGTTTCTAGTAACACATGTTGTATACTCCGTTCATATAAGAATAAACCTCATGTCAACATTACACGATGTATTCTTCCACGTTTACTGGAACCGCATTGGATTTCGTTTCACGTGGAGCAGAAGCCAATCCGTCTCGAGTGCAGTCAAGTACGATAATGAGGATACGTTTTATGCTGTGCGTTACGTGCACATCGACTCAGCGATAATCCGGGACATACAGCATTACCGGCGCATTTAACTTGGAAAGCACTGGTCAGGCAAGTGATCCAACTAACCTTCAGTGATGTGAACAGCTGTAGTAAAGACATAAGAAGAGACGAGCAGAGAACAATGTAGCCTTGAATGCCATTCGATTTTGAACAGAGGGAAATAATGGGAAGACTCAGGCGATACGCTTCTTAGGTGATCTGAAGGGAAATATGCTCTCGATCTTAGCTAACACAGTACTGTAATTAGAAACGAGAGTGATGAAAATTCCTGACTCTAACACGATTAATTTTTCTGCATGAGCTATGTGTGGCGTAAAAGCGCACTGTAGGGATTTCACATTCATAGTTAAATATTGAAGCCACTGAAGGTATTGCAGTCAGTCGTCTGGTAATCTCTGAACTACTTCCATATCGGACTCCGGGGACAGCTGTGCATTTCAGTGCTGCTGCGGCGATAACGAGGCGATCATCAGTAGAATCCCAGGTCACCAAAAAGTCCACATTTCCTCTTCTTCCTTTTTTATGACGTGCTGTTCTGCATTTCACCACCGTTCGGCAGTAGCGTGTCACAAAGAGTCGTGCATTAGTTACACTTAGTTTGGCAGCTTAAATGTCTTGTTATTTCTCGCGACACATCCCTTACCTTGTCTCCAGATCAGTTCTATTAGATTCAGAAAGCAGTGGTACGGCGACAACTGTAAAAATGCAGCATTTGTGCTGTGCGCTCGACGCAGTGAAAATTGTTTTCCTTGTTTCTACGATGCTTGTCACTCTGGCTCGTGTGAGACCACATCTGTCCCACAAAACAATGAGCATATTGAAACGAAGAGTATCTGATTTTTCATTTTTCTCCAAGAAAATTAATTTTGTAATATTTTCTTAACTTCAAAATCTTTAACGATCTTTTGTAATATATCGATTATTAAGAACGTGTATTTTCAATGAAAAACAGAATTCTGCGTGTGATATGTAATTAGAAACCGGGAGACGTGCATTTTTCTTAAAAAAATGATGGTTAAGTAAGAGTTAATTACAACATACTGATAAATCATATATTTAAATGATTTAAGTATTCAAGCAGACTAAAAAAGTTGTTGATCACAACGAGTTTGAACCACCGTCTACCAGCCAACATTACAATTAAAGTCGCGTCTCTTGTATTTAGTATACAGTTTTTCTCAGCAAACGTCAAAGCTTATTTTTCTCTGCAATGTTGTAAAAAACATTAACAACAACTTTTTTGTAGCCATTAACGCCGTGGGCGTGTTTCACTACGAATCAGGAACCAGTGATATCCATTTTCGCGGTAGATATGAACAGTGAGACGATCACAGCACAAGTAGCGCCTGCAAGGACTGCGACTGTACACAACTGTTGAAACAAAAATTACGTAGCTACGTTGATGACTGTTAATACATCAGAATGTCTTAAAGTTTCATTTACAGTGACATATTAATAAGGTATCTAATACAACGTAAATAAGTTGAGCGGAACAGCATCAGTGTACGGTTGCTGACCAGTCATCGCGTTTGTGCTTGTTTACCTCAGGTTTGTTCTTATGATGAACGAAGTATAGGCTACAACACGCCTGTTCATGCGGCTGAGGGACCGACGGTGCACACGTTCGCTCGCGCCTCGGTTGTGGTCGCTGTAAAATGTGACGGTCAGACGTCGTTACATAGCGCAGCACGTCCGACAGGTCGGCTAGGAGACGTGCAACCAATCTGCCGCCTTCAAAGGAATGATCATATTTAGGTTCGGTGTAGCCTTCGATACGAACATACAGTATACAGGGTGAGTCACCTAACGTTACCGCTGGATATATTTCGTAAACCACATCAAATACTGACGAACCGATTCCACAGACCGAACGTGAGGAGAGGGGCTAGTGTAATTGTTTAATACAAACCATACAAAAATGCACGGAAGTATGTTTTTTAACACAAACCTACGTTTTTTTTAAATGGAACCTCGTTAGTTTTGTTAGCACATCTGAACATATAAACGAAGACGTAATCAGTGCCGCTTGTTGCATTGTAAAATGTTAATTACATCCCGAGATAGTGTAACCTAAAGTTGACGCTTGAAACCTCCGACGTTCAGTTGCGTGTTGTAAGAAACAGCTGCAACATACATCGCATTTCTACAGAATGATCTGCCAACGTTGCTCGAAAATGTCCCACTGTAAACGCGTCGACGTATGTGGTATCAGCATGATGGTGCACCTGCACATTCCGCAATCAACACTAGGCTGACCCTTGACAGGATGTTCGACGGGCGTTTCATAGGACGTGGAGGACGCATAAATTGGCCAGCCCGTTCTCCTGATCTTACACCTCTGGACTTCTTTCTGTGGGGTACGTTAAAGGAGAATGTGTACCGTGATGTGCCTACAACTCCAGAGGATATGAAGCAACGTATTGTGGCAGCCTGCGGCGACATTACACCAGATGTACTGCGGCGTGTACGACATTCATTATGCCAGAGATTGCAATTGTGTGCAGCAAATGATGGCCACCACATTGAACATCTATTGGCCTGACATGTCGGGACACACTCTATTCCAGTCCGTAATTGAAAACGGAAACCACGTGTGTACGTGTACCTCACCCCTCATGGTAATGTACATGTGCGTCAGTGAAAAAGACCAATAAAAAGGTGTTAGCATGTGGACGTAATGTGCTGTTCCAATCTCTTCTGTACCTAAGGTCCATCACCGTTCCCTTTGGATCCCTACGTAATTCGGTGCTATCCGATACATGCGATCGAACAGTGGAGGAGTGGTACTCAAGCGTCAACTTTAGGTTACAATATCTCCGGATGTAATTAACATTTTACAATGCAACAAACGGCACTGATTAAGTATTTGCTTATATGTTCAGATGTGCTAACAAAACTAACGGGGTTTCATTTAAAAAAACGTAGATTTGTGTTAAAAAACATACTTCCGTGCATTTTTTTATGGTTTGTATTAACCAATTACACTAGCCCCTCTCCTCACGTTCGGTCTGTGGAATCGATTCGTCAGTATTTGATGTGGTTTACGAAATATATCCAGTGGTAGTGTTAGGTGACTCACCCTGTATACGGCGCAGCGCTTATGGGAAGACTCCACCCAAAAATTTAATTGTTCTACTTTGCCGATAGCAACTAAATTTTAAAATCGTGTCTGTTCTGTAAAGATACAGCGATACCAAAATTTTCAAGTCCAAACTTCGTTAGTTTTCGAGCTTTGAATTTTTAATATGATTTCAATGATGTTCTTGAAAACCAACTTTTGGTACTCGCACCACAATTTTCACATGCTAGGTTTTGTAGGTACAGTCACAAGCCATTGTTCAACGGTTTTATGAATTCATTTTATGAGGAATATTAATAATTTGTTTTCAGTGTTTATTTAAAATTACACCCCTAAATTTTCCTAATTATCGGTACATAAGTGTGATGATAAAATAAACAAATTACATTTAGATAATATTAATGCATAGATGTATGGAAACACATCCAGACTATTTCCTGCAAAAATTTCATTCAGACTGGTTAACATTTCTGGTAAAAAGAAAGTTAGCACTATTCACATTTCAATATTTTATTAAAAAATGAACATTACTACAAGACACGTATCTATCAAAACTCACCGACACCCCAACACTTTCCCTTCCTACTTATATGAGTCTTCTTTTTGTAATTTCAAGATCAGGGTAACCTTTTTCTTGAATTTGCTGTATAAATAAAAACTCACAGTCTTTTGGAGAAAATGCAGTGTTAGGGATATTTGATTCCAAGTCAATGCCTATTTTCCTCGAGCTTGTTGATCTTACTGAACAAAACTTCGGTGTATTTCCTAAATTTATATTTACAGAGTCAACTGGCAAAGTAATTGATTTCTAACGACTGGCTGCCAATTGTTTAGCTTCAGTTTTCCAGGAAATCTTGCAACTTTTTTTTTTCCAGTTTGAGTTTATGCCAAGTTCGGAGTAAAGATAGTTGTGTTTGATTGTGACAGAAATCGAAAATTATCTTTGGCATGTTTTGCTGTGCCACACCCCCTTACGCAGTCCGTATTCCAAACATTTCTTAGACATACTTGTAACTCGAATACAACGAAATCGTTTTGATATCGAAGAGTAAAACCTCTTAAGATCTGACACAGCGATTAATTTTTTTTTAAGAAACTGAAGTTTTAGAGCGGCGTCTGATCTTAAAATGGAGAGTAGCTGCTTTTAAAGGCATGAAAATTAGCATGATGGTAGAGTTAGGAAGTTAAAAGCGGCCACACACAACATCATCAGCGTATCAGTACGGGATGCCTATTGTATGTGATGCTGTTTCGATACGCTTAGTGCTCTATTAATGTGCTTCAAAACTTTGAACATAACGAAGAAATTCAGTTTGCTACAACATTACAATAGATTCCATGTGAAAGATAATGGACACTTGGAATGTTAAGGCTCTTAAGCGATATGACTAAAGAAATTATTCGTCATATGGGAACAGAGAAATAAACGTCTCAATAATTTTCCCAACATTTTCACTATGCAATATATTTTTTATTTCCAGGAGGAACACTCACCGAACGAATCTGCAGTTAGATATCAAATTATCATACTGCTTTTCAGCTTGCAATGGGTTGCAAAGTTTCACTGATTTTCGGGTTATGTTGTCAGTGTGCTGACTCGCTTAGAGTTTGCTGTGTGACGTTTGCGTGATTAGTTTTGGAGCAAAATTAATCTGGTAGATTTCCGTTTCCTCAACGTAAATTTTAACTACTTTACAAGTCTGCAGCTACGATTATGTCGATGTTTAGACTTACATGTGCATGCTACTTTTTTGCACAATGAGCAGAACGAAACCACCAACAGATGCTCAATGGCAGACTTCAGCTTAAGAGCTTGTCTTCGAATTAGCATTATTCGAGAAGTGGTATCAGACATTTATTCCTGAGTTAAAAGCAGAATAAGTGATGTTGTAGTGGTTTTCAGTCCTGAGACTGGTTTGATGCAGCTCTCCATGCTACTCTATCCTGTGCAAGCTTCTTCATCTCCCAGTACCTTCTGAATCTGCTTAGTGTATTCATCTCTTGGTCTCCCTCTACGATTTTTACCTTCCACACTGCCCTCCAATACTAAATTGGTGATCCCTTGATGCCTCAGAACATGTCCTACCAACCGATCCCTTCTTCTGGTCCAGTTGTGCCACAAACATCTCTTCTCCCCAATCCTATTCAATACTTCCTCATTAGTTATGTGATCTACCCATCTAATCTTCAGCATTCTTCTGTAGCACCACATTTCGAAAGCTTGTATTCTCTTCTTGTCCAAACTATTTATCGTCCATGTTTCACTTCCATACATGACTACACTCCATACAAATACTTTCAGAAATGTCTTCCTGACACTTAAATCTATACTCGATGTTAACAAATTCCGCTTCTTCAGAAACGCTTTCCTTGCCATTGCCAGTCTACATTTTATATCCTCTCTACTTCGACCATCATCAGTTATTTTGCTCCCCAAATAGCAAAACTCCTTTACTACTTTAAGTGTCTCATTTCCTAATGTAATTCCCTCAGCATCACCCGACTTAATTCGACTACATTCCATTATCCTCGTTTTGCTTTTGTTGATGTTCATCTTATATCCTCCTTTCAAGACACTGTCCATTCCGTTCAACTGCTCTTCCAAGTCCGTTGCTGTCTGACAGAATTACAATGTCATCAGCGAACCTCAAAGTTTTTATTTCTTCTCCATGGATTTTAATACCTACTCCAAATTTTTCTTTTGTTTCCTTTACTGCTTGCTCAGTATACAGATTGAATAACATCGGGGAGAGGCTACAACCCTGTCTCACTCCATTCCCAACCACTGCTTCCCTTTCATGTCCCTCGACTCTTATAACTGCCATCTGGTTTCTGTACAAATTGTAAATAGCCTTTCGCTCCCTGTATTTTACCCCTGCCACCTTTAGAATTTGAAAGAGAGTATTCCAGTCAACATTGTCAAAAGCTTTCTCCAAGTCTACAAATGCTAGAAACGTAGGTTTGCCTTTCCTTAATCTTTCTTCTAAGGTAAGTCGTAAGGTCAGTATTGCCTCACGTGTTCCAGTGTTTCAACGGAATCCAAACTGATCTTCCCCGAGGTCGGCTTCTACTAGTTTTTCCATTCGTCTGTAAAGAATTCGTATTAGTATTTTGCAGCTGTGGCTTATTAAACTGATTGTTCGGTAATTTTCACATCGTCCTAAAATGGCAGTCATCACAAGGCTACAATAGTCGTAAGGAATACCATGTGTCTTATTTAGCTGTCTTGCGTTCTTTGCATCATCAAAATATTGAAATATATGTTTAATTTTACTGTCTATTCTCATTATGTTGAATTTCATTGTCCGTTCTCGTTACTACAATATCCTTAAAAATAATTTTGCCGCGAAACGCGTTAGTGAGCCACCCTGAAGCGACACATGGTTGCTCACTGCTGTTGGTGTGAGCTCGAGCCAACTCGCGTAAGCAGCTGTGCTGAACTGCTGGACTCCTTAACGTAAATGTAGCTGTGAAAAGCTGGTTGGTTAGCCCGACAAGAGCCCCTGGCCCCGTGAAAGTGCTGCAACCCCCAACACAACCGTTTTCCGCGAACGCCGTCCTACTTGGAATCAGCGTCACCTTTCAGAACCTGCGTTAATTTAATGCTAACTTTGATCTTCTGTCTGTATGTAAAAGTGTCACACCGGCCTAACGCAATTCTCAAGAGATATAACGGCTACAAGTACTTCACGTATTGGCAATCACCATCGGATAATCTTCTGCAAAAATAAAGGAATAGACTACTTTCAAATCAAATTAATTACATACCACTCTAAATTATTTACATATCACGCTATATAATTTGCGACTCAAATGTCGATAATGTGAAAGTTCACGGAACCATCAGTTTCACCATATTTCACCATAAACACAGATAAAGCTCGAAGCAGCATCAACAGAGTGGGACAGCAAACATCCACAATGTCGTAGTTTCTGTTGTAACCATATGTTTTCCACAGGATCATGAATTTTGAAAAGTAGAATATAGAAGAAGAATAAAAGGTTCGTCCTGTCCCTGGTGAGATGTAATTGTTGAAAAGTACGATAAACAGGTCTGAAAGAAATATGGGAGACACTGTTTTGACCATAAGGGTGAATGAGATTCGAATGCAAAGGGTGGCATGAACGGCGATTTCTACCAAAGTAGTGTGGGCGTGTGGTGTGCAGTCGGCTCACAGACCAGACTGCGTGTACACATTGTTTTGCTGATCGCTGCAGTCGTCTACATACTGTCTTGATGCGACCTGATCCACATCGTGACTATTCCATCCACATATGACTTGAAAGCGATGGAGGCCAGAGAACACGTTCCTAGCTATATAGCGCCAGACAACAGCTACAAGTTTCACTGACGATCAGAAACCATGGACATCGATGATAGCCTGTGTCAGAGTGGGCTGATGAACGTGTCTCCAGCAGTTTCGTTGACGTGCTGGTGTCCTCTACCAGTGAACCATGGTCCCCGCAGCTTACTGAGACCACCCATTCAGAGGCCGACCTGTCCACCAATACCCACTGTCAATCAGGTCTGCCCTCACGCGCTTGCCTTTGTATGGACTATTTTATAGCGATCGCTGTGTTGGCTCCAACAGTGCACCAGTACATTCTAAACCAGAGGCGGGCAGGAATCCTGCACATGTGCGGTGCACTTGCACGCGTGCAGTTAACAGGTGTTCTGCGTGCACACAGGGGCAAGCTGGCCACCCGCTTATCTCCCCTCCCCACCATACCTTCTGTCCACTCCTTCCTCTGTACTGCGTTTTGTTTTTCTAGCCTGCTTTATTGAATGATGGGATAAGGTTAGCAGGAGTGCTTGAAATAAATCGTGGTTTGAAAGAGTATCTATTAACTACGACACGTTTTATTTATCACAGGTGGAGTTTACAATACGTTTAATATCTGGAACAAAATTTCTACATACAGACAAACGCAAACAGTTACGTAAATTTTCATCACTTATGTTTGCTCTTAAACTGAGACTTATTAATTCAGCGAATGGTTTTCCAGCTCTCACTATATTAAGCGCAATTTTATAGCTTGTACGTACCGCTGGGCTATTATTGTTGTCGTCCTGAAAAATTGAAAACAGTGCTCCATAAAATGTTACATCAGTTAGATGAGAGACATGACGAAAGAAAATCGCAGATATCTCGTGACAATGGCAACTAGGACTGATGCATATCATATAGTCAGGTCGCCCTTCTTAAGCTCGGTCAATTTCCCCATCCGCTCAGAATCCGACAATAAATTGTACTCGTCCTTGTGAAATTTATTATAATGGCCTTCAATACTAAACTTCCGCTGATCAGCGAGAATACTGCCACATATTAAACATTTCGAATTTTCACGTTTTTGCACAAAGAAAAAATGATTCTCCTATTACTTTTTAAAAGATAGCAAATCTCCACGTCTCCGTTTCCTTGATTCACTCTGCATTTTCCGGTTCTTGAAATACAACGTTCACTACGTAGTGGTCGCTTCGCATCAACGTCCGCGGCTTTTAGCCTTGCACTACACTGCCGCAACCTGCCGGCTGTCGCCACGATTGCACGCGAGCAGCACACGTGCAGCGCTGAACGCTCACGAGCCGCGTGCAACGTTTGCCCGCCCCTGTTCTAAACCAACCGCACCTGCCACCCCAACTCCATCAATTTACTTTCTGATTCGGCATGGTGAAACCTGCCAGGCGATTGGGCGCAGGTAGGGTCTCCACGCAGTCACTGTGTGACCGCACACGCACAGCAACATGAGTCGGCAGCAAGGAGGGAAGGGGGAGAGGGGGGGGAGGATCCGACTCTTCTGCCTACGAAGGGGTGGCTTTAGAGGGGAGGCTGCACTGACGTCTACTGCTGCATGTTATGCAATTGGGTGGAGCTGACTTACATGTTATTATGTTGGCTATTCGGAAGTGGCGCCACTCAAGCACACTGAAATAAAGATCGTCCTATGTGTCAACTTGGCCACCCAGCCAATTTGAACTAAATGGCTCTGTTTCCTACACTGGCCCACGCCAGCTTGAGACTTCTTCTTAGGTCTAATGGTATACTTCGTACCTTTCAAAATTATTCCTGTAATCCGGAGCAAAATTGATTTTATAGCATAACTTCATTTCTTAAGTTTTCTAACTGATTTAATATCTGTACAATAGACCTATGGTTTCATTCATCAGACTCTCACTTTCTCTGTCCATACATGTTACACTTGGATTTCATACCAGTTGATTAATTCGCCACTTTGTAAGGGGTTGCTGAAACGTTAAAGCTTTTCCACATGTTTACGAAACAATTGGGAAAAGTAACACGTTTATATCGAGTGCTGTTATTTGTATACGTCCAGTATGCTCTGTTCGTCCTATTTGATAGGCATCCGACACAACTGACACTCTTCTATCATGACACTAGTATTTTGTACCCTCAGCTCGAGCCCGCAACAGTCATTTGTACCCTGTGTGTGTGTGGGTGGGGGGGGGGGGGCATCTCTACTATATGAGGAGTGCTTAGCCTCCAGTTCCAGCCCCACCAAAACCAACTGTGGTAGAGATCCCAACCATCAGGACTGACAGCTTTTACAATATCGTGATCCGTATTGCGGATCCTTCCTCTTCTACCAGCACTGGCTGCTCCGAGCAGCTGCAGCAGTGACGGTGTCCATTCTCCCCAACTACCAGCGACGCATTCACCGTGCAGGGAAGCGGATTCACCTGCATCCCCTCACTACCATCGCATCTGTAATGAACGTTGAAATCGATGAACCCAGTAATGAAACAACGTTGAACCTTATACAGCAGTGCCAAACATTAGTTTATTACCCGATACACAGTTTTTGATGTGCTAGTTGATACACGGCATCGAATATCGTAATTGCTTATGATCAAATTTCGCTTTCATTATTTAATGTTGCATGAGAGAATTGTAGATTGTATACCAATTGCGCCACTGCGCCACCAACTTAAGAAAGGGTTTTAATAACGAATTTCCGACTTATAATTGGCTAAAAAAATATTAATTCGATTTTATTGTAGCGTTATTTTTATATAAAATTTTCGTATTGAAAATTACAGAATATCGGCACATTATAACGTAAATACAATGCAACCTTCTACACTGAAAGTGTAATTCTTGAACAAGATTATGTGTAGACGATAGGAAATGTTATTTATAGAAAATTAGAGCTTTTAGGTACTAATTATTTATAGTTAACATCTCACAATTTTTAACATTAAAAGATATTTTACGAAACTGATTGTGTAAAACATGTTTATGTTTTCCCCCGACAGTATTGTCAGTCTCTTGATTTGTAACTGATACTGAATAATAATTATAACAATTCCGTAAGTACGATATGTTATCAAGTTGGCATGTAAGTGACCAAAATGGTTCAAATGGCTCTAAGCACTATGGGACTTAACATCTTAGGTCATCAGTCCCCTAGACGTAGAACTACTTAAACCTGACTAACCTACGGACATCACACACATCCAAGCCCGAGGAAGGATTCGACCCTGTGGCCATAGCAAGAGCGCGGTTCCGGACTGAAGCGCCGAGAACCGCTCGGCCACAGCGGCGTAAGTGACCGTGACAGTTATTTACTACTTCAGGGAATGCTCAGTACAGTTATGGCTCTGACATTTTTTGCACTTTACACTGCGCTGCATTTGAGTTAATCAGCAAAATGGGGTCGGTTATTGTGAAAATTTCATAATTTTCGTGAAAAGCATACACAAATATTATTCTTCATTGTCAGATACAGGAGAAAAATCTTTATTTACGTTCAAGTATGTATTCCTTGCGGCGTTTGCATATTTTTGTCGAACCCATGTAGGACCGTTGACAGAACACTAGGGAAATGGAATCAATCTACAAACGATATTGCATACATAAGACCCGTGTGACTTATACTAGAATATTTGCAGTCGTGTAGGACCTTTAACAGATAGAACTGACATACGATGTTGAACGCACAGGAAGAGGGCACAGAAATGCTGAAAAACTTAAAATGTCAAACACTATAATACAGACGTCAACTATGCCACAAAAGTCTACATATAAAATTTTAAAAAGTGAGTATTAAGTGAGGAATGCGCTAAAGGTATCTTCATACAGGTCGAGAAAGGATCGCAAAGACAAGATTTCCTATCGTGAATGAGTTACAGCACGTCAACAGGAATTGAGGCAGTCAAGCTTCCCGCTCTGCATACCCGATTGGAAAGGGAAGAAGTCCTAATAATTGTTGCAATGGCAGTTCCTCAGCTCAAAGAATTTCTCAGTGGTTTACGGTGTATAGACATGCTTGTTATAGTAGCAGCACTACTAAATCCAATTTCTGTTCCAGTATTCGACGCTCTAGCAAGACGGACTGCTGTTAAAGATTAGTGCAGGCGAGTGACCTCGGCATCGAGTAAACATTAAGCTACAATATTCCTTTCCTCTTTGGTTTCGAAGATAGTAACACGCGATAGCCGAACGAGGTGGCGCAGTGGTAAGCGCACTGGACTCGCATTCGAAAGGACGACGGTTCAATACCGCGCAGGCCATCCAGTTTTTCTGTGATGTCCCCGAATGGCTCCAGCCAAATATTGGGATGGCTCCTTCGAAAGGGCACGCCCGTTTTCCCTCCCCATCCTTGCATCCTTGCCACAATCCAAGCTTGTGCTCCGTTTCTAGCGACCTCGATGTCGACGCGACATTAAACCCAATCTTCCACATTTTTTTCCCTTTAGCATGCGACACGCAGATTAATGGTTTGTTAGCCTAACCGTGGCAACCCATGGTCTAGGGTTCCCCCTGTGAATCAGTCGGTATCGGCGTCGACTCCTTTTCTACACTCCTGCCGGGGCAACACAAATGAACGCTAACCGTCACCAGGCACAAGCTGCCTGTTCCGATCCCACTGTTACTGGGACCGATGACCGTAGCAGTCTGGTCCCTTCAATCCCCAAACCAACTCAACCCCACGCACTGTTACTGAGGCCGGCCGCGGTGGTCTAGCGGTTCTAGGCGCTCAGTCCGGAATCGCGCGACTGCTACGGTCGCAGGTTGGAATCCTGCCTCGGGCATGGATGTGTGTGATGTCCTTAGGTTAGTTAGGTTTAAGTAGTTCTAAGTTCTAGGGGACTGATGACCACAGATGTGAAGTCCCATAGTGCTAAGTCCCATAGTGCACAGAGCCATTTGAACCATTTTTGAACCACTGTTACTGATCATGGAACTGTACCTACATCTGCTTTTCTGCCATCTTCCACATGGTCGGACGATAGCCCTCCTCCATCCAACACGCAACGATCACCACGGAAACGGAAGAGACGACGCCATATCCCTTCTGATGACTGCCTCCATCGGATGTCTGAACAGGATGACAAACTTTGTACAGATGGTGCGCTGTCCTCGCACGCCCTGACACCTGACGGCGTGACTTCCTCCCCCGTGTCCATCTCCAGGTAGCGCCCACCTTCGGACACCGACCTTCCCCCATCTGCGTCCGACGCAGTTGCCTCTCTTTGTGTCTGAAGCTACCTGAGGGAGCACCTCTGATAATGTTCCACTGAACCAGCCGGGTGACACGCCTGTTTCCTGGCCGGACGACATCGATGCTGAGGATGGACATTCTGGAGGAGAACAGAGTGGCGGTGCCCCCTTGGTGGGGCCGGCTCCCTCCCCGCCACAGTGATGTGCCCTTCCCTGGGGCCCTGACAGGGAGCTCCCTGCGCTTCCCCCGTGTCTGAATCACCCGTCCTCCTGCCGATGGCAGCTTCCCAGCGATTACAGAAAAACATCAAGGTGGGGTCGCTACAGATACCTTGAGCTACCTTAACTTTTACCGTAACAAAAAATAGTCAAGTCACACGCAAAGTTTAGGAAAGTTTTATTTAAGCTGATTATACGAGGGCTATCCACAAAGTACATTACGTTTTGGATTTAAAAGTAAATAAAGTATTGGACATTTTTTTTATTACACAGGGAGATTCAAAAAGAATACCACAACTTTAAAAATGTGTATTTAATGAAAGAAACATAATATAACCTTCTGTTATACATCATTACAAAGAGTATTTAAAAAAGTTTTTTTTTACTCAAAAACAAGTTCAGAGATGTTCAATATGGCCCCCTCCAGACACTCTAGCAATATCAACCCGATACTCCAACTCGTTTCACACTCTCTGTAGCATATCAGGCGTAACAGTTTGGATAGCTGCTGTTATTTCTCGTTTCAAATCATCAATGGTGGCTGGGAGAGGTGGCCGAAACACCATATCCTTAACATACCCCCATAAGAAAGAGGGTAAGATCAGGGATTCTTGGAGGCCAGTGATGAAGTGCTCTGTCACGGGCTGCCTGGCGGCCGATCCATCGCCTCGGGTAGTTGACGTTCAGGTTTCATAACTAATCTTTTTCGTAGTACTCTCCATACAGTTGATTGTGGAATTTGCAGCTCTCTGCTAGCTCTGCGAACAAATGCTTGCTGGATGCGTGCTACATTTTCATCACTCGTTCTCGGCCGTCCAGAACTTTTCCCTTTGCACAAACACCCATTCTCTGTAAACTGTTTATACCAACGTTTAATACACCACCTATCAGGAGGTTTAACACCATACTTCGTTCGAAATGCACGCTGAACAACTGTCGTCGATTCACTTCTGCCGTACTCAATAACACAAAAAGCTTTCTGTTGAGCGGTCGCCATCTTAGCATCAACTGACGCTGACGCCTAGTCAACAGCGCCTCAAGCGAACAAATGTACAACTAAATGACACTTTATAGCTCCCTTAATTCGCCGACAGATAGTGCTTTGCTCTGCCTTTTGTCGTTGCAGAGTTTTAAATTCCTAAAGTTGTGGTATTCTTTTTGAATCACCCTGTATAAAGATGAAAGCCACACTTAAATACTACTTCTCTACATAGTTGCCATTTAAATTAAGGCACTTATCGTAGCGATGGACGGGCTTGGAAATTCCTTCAACCACGTGGTTACCTCTTTTGGGACAGAAAAGGTGTGATTTTTGTGGATTTCCTGGAAAGTGGCACTACAATAAACTCTCAAAGGTATTGTCAAACTCTGCACAACCTCAGAAGAGCAATACAAAATAAGGGCAGGGGAAAGTTGGGCTCAAAGATCTAGCTGATTCACGACAACGCCCGGGCCCACACGGCAAATGCCACTCGGGAAGTTCTCGACTCTTTTAAGTGGGAGTTGTTTCCTCATCCGCCGTACAGTCCCGACCTGGCACCGAGCGACTTCCACTTATTCCCAGCAATGAAGAAGTGGTTGGCTATGCAGCGTTTTGATGACGACGCACAGCTTCAAGAAGAGGTAACCACGTGGTTGAAGGCGCAGGCGGCCGAATTTTACAACGAAGGAATTTCCAAGCTCGTCCATCGCTACGATAAGTGCCTTAATTTAAATGGCAACTATGTAGAAAAGTAGTATTTAAGTGTGGTTTTCATCTGTATATAATAAAAAAATTTCCAATACTTTATTTATTTTTAATTCCAAAACCTAAGGTACTTTGTGGATAGCCCTCGTACACATATACAAGACAATGCCATCTTATGATATCAAAAAGTTGCAAGGTGCCGGGGTGGAGAAGAGTTTGTACCTCTTTAATTCAGACGGATTTTGCATGGGAACGAGACATGCACTCGACCCCCTCCGTATCTACCAGCTAATTAATTATGCGCACAGTGGTAACGGAAGACAATGATGGTGGCTCCTGCTAGTTGATAAAATAAGGAGTGCACACTCACAATAATTGAATAAAAACAGTAATCTACTCAGAAAAAATAGAAATTTATCACAGTAAACAACAGGAAATGGGATTCTGCATATATCTACGAAATGATATGCAGATTAAATATTACAATGAGATTTATTATACATCAGAACAGAAATGCACATGATTATCAACACAAACAGTAGGGCCGGCCGAAGTGGCCGTGCGGTTCTAGGCGCTGCAGTCTAGAACCGCAAGACCGCTACGGTCGCAGGTTCGAATCCTGCCTCGGGCATGGATGTGTGTGATGTCCTTAGGTTAGTTAGGTTTAACTAGTTCTAAGTTCTAGGGGACTAATGACCTCAGAAGTTCAGTCTCATAGTGCTCAGAGCCATTTGAGCCACCACAAACAGTAGCTTAAAGGAAAGGGTATACTGAAATATTATGAGAACAAGAGTTGGGTCGAGAACAAGAGGCTCCTACTCTCTGTGATGCAATAGACTGAGGATAATGACTGGAGGTCCTAATGAATCGAATATTAATCTCCCAACTATATAGCAGTATCGCAATTAGTAGTGAGAATTCATATGGGATCACATGGAGAAACAAGCAAGGTGGACTTGTAGCAAAGCTGAGGGGTTTAGTATAATATTGATAAGGTCCTACAATTCTGGAGCCGCAAAATACTGTACCAGTACTGGAATCTCCAGCACGTCGTTGGTAGGCAGCGTCCTATTAATGTAGGCGCCGACTTCAGCCGTGCAGCGACTCTGTGTCAACCCCTGGCCTCGAAGGCTGTCTGATAATTCTAAGTTCTTCCGAAAACGAGCGACCAAGTCACAAGACTGTCCAACTCTGACGCAAATCAGTTCCTGAATACCTTGCCCGCACAGTGCAAGAGTGAAGCCAACATTTCTCCACTCCCTACTCTCGTGGAAAACCGCGAATCAGCATTCAGTTCTGATCCCAAAACTCCCCCACACTGTCTCAGAACATCATTCGCGCCAATAGCGGCCATTCCGTCCAATTTCGAGTAGGGCTTTATGACGTCAACTAGCCTCAGTTTAAGTTGACCAATCATGCCTCTGCTATTCAAGCTGAGGGCACTGAACCTGCTGTTTGACCAGCTATGAAAACAATCTGCCTAGGCCCACCGGCCATCCGGCGCTGACAGTCGCACCCAGCAGGACGCGGTCCACAAGTGTTCTCAGAATCAAGAGGACAATGCAGTCAGTCGGTGCGAGGAATCTTCGTTCCGGATGCGCCGGAACAGCAAACACATAAGCTCCGGCGACACTCAGACGTCTCGCAGGTAGTTTTGCCCTGCATACGACAGGCGAAACTCGTCCGAGGTCAGTCGTTCCGCCAGGCGCTTAGGCCTACTGTATGAACCACCCAGAATTCGGGGAAGTGCAGCCCCCAACCGGAAGTGACGTGTACCACGTCCTCCGATGCTAGTCTCGCACCGCCCAAGTAAGTAACCCAACACGTTTAAGAATCAAGTGAAAAGTATTTCTTGAGCTCTCAGTGCAAGTACTCTCATTTCAATAACCTTATTCGGTCTGTTACTACTGTGCAGTGACATAGAACATTAATAAAACTGATGAGAATGAGAGGAGACATGCAAAAGATGGCATGGAACCTCTCAAAGTTACAACTGTGCTTCTCTTCCTATGCGCCTATTCTTCCTGGCAAATTGGTTACTTACATTGTCAATAGGACAGTCAATGTCAGGGTGAGTGTTCAACAGAGCTAACAAGGGGAGGCCGCCTATCGTGAAATTCAGATTCGATTGATACTGCGCATAATAAAAGCTCATGGCCAGAGGTGTCATGTGGCAAAACACCAAGATGCACTTCTCAGCCGTTGTCGAGAAAATCGACAGTTAAAAGAAACCGTTGCGGTGAAACACTCTCTATGATTAATAATTTTCTACAGCGTCGTGGTGTAGCGATAAGCGCTCGGGTTCGTAATCCGAAGGTCGCCGGATCGACTCTCGCACCATTTGTTTTTTGTAATTGTTGTTTGTTTTTTGTAATTCAAATGTGTATATTCCCGGCAATCAGTTGCAACAATTATGCATATAATAAGTTGTTGAAAGTCGTTTGTCGTGGAAAAACTGGCAACTTCGAACATCATTATGTTTTCCGCAAACAAAGTTGTATTTCACAAATGTTATTAATTGTCTTCATAATGTTAACCACGTATAGTTAACGTAAGACGCAGAAACGATATTCCGAAACGAATACGTATAGCGTAAGTCAAACGTTCGAATTAGAATAGAGACCCCACGAACACAAATTTGCTGTGGCAGGTATGAAATATAAACTCCGTTACACGCTCGTTACACTTGAAGGACAGATGTTGAATGGGCCGAAACGAGCCGCCGCATAACAGCGTAGTTTCCTGGTAACTTCGAAAGAAGGTAGATGCGGTCCCTAGCTTTGGTACACCCTGTTAAACAAACGGAAAAATGGAGGCGGTACAATTGAGAGCGATCCGCCTTCACCAACACGTATAAGCAATTCATTAATAGTATTATATATATATATATATATATATATATATATATATATATATATATATATATATATATATATTACAGAAAACTAATAATAAAAAAAAATGCATGGCGCGAGATTCGATCCGGCGACCGTCGGATTATGAACCCGAGCGCTTACCGCTGCGCCATGACGCTGTAGAAAATTACTAATCGTAGAGAGTATTTCACCGCAACGGTTTCTTTTAACTGTCGATTTTCTCGACAATGGCTGAGAAGTGCATCTTGGTGCTTTGCCACATTACACCTCTGGCCATGAGCTTTTATTATGCGCAGTATGAATCGAATCTGAATTTCACAATTGGCGACCTCCCTTGTAAGCCATTAAAGTCGGTCCTCCTTCATTGTTGACCTCAGCCATGTCTTTGTACGCCGCAATGTTGAAAAACGTCTTTCTACTGCAGCAATAGATGTAGGTAGACAAGCAAATTTTTGTACAGCGTGTGCAAAGTAGGAAAGTCAGATTTAGTACAAACAGACAATGCTTTCATAACGAATCACGATCATTAAGGGCGTTTATGTTCGTTTGCTCGCGTCATTGGCAGGGAGGCCCCTTACGGGGCAGGGCTGGCCGTCTTGGTGCAGGTCTTATTACATTTGACGCCACACTGGGCGACCTGCACGCCAGATGGGGATGAAATGATGAACACAGCACAATAGGCAGTCTCTGAACGGAGAAAATCCCCAAGCCAGCCGGGGCGGTCGAAGTGAGGGGGGGGGGGGGATTGCCACGTGCGCCCCCCCCCCCTCAATATGTATCCACCACTGACGTCAACACCATTCGAGTACACCACAAACTGGCTTTACTCAATGACATGCCGTGGACGTTGACGTTGCTCTCCTTCAGGAGTTGCATTTTGCAACTTTCTGTGCTGCCCTTGGTTTTACAGTACATATTTCTCATGCTTTCCCTACTGGTAGTGGGATGGCGACGCTCTTACGTGACGGTATCCTCCCTAATCAAGTTTCCTGTCTCCCTCATCCCAGAGATACGGCTCTCACGTTTAGTGGCGTCAGGATCGTCGATGTCTATGCGCTATCAGCTTCGGGTTCAAAAAAATGGCTCTGAGCACTATGGGACTTAACATCTTAGGTCATCAGTCCCCTAGAACTTAGAACTACTTAAACCTAAGGACATCACACACATCCATGCCCGAGGCACGATTCGAACCTGCGACCGTAGCAGTCCCGCGGTTCCGGACTGCAGCGCCTAGAACCGCACGGCCACCGCGGCCGGCTCAGCTTCGGGTCGCCGCCGTGAATATTCCACCTTCTTCTCAGACAGTCACACCTCTTTTCCTGGTTTGGCAGTATAAACTGATCATGGGAGGAGATTTCAACTGCACCGGGCGACCAAAGACCAACTCCCATGTGACTCTCTGTGCGCGGTGCTAGCGACAGTTCTCCAGCACGTCAGCCTAGTGGATTCTTGGGAGCATGTTCATGACGATCGTTGCGGTTTGCGCATTTCACTAGCCATTCTTCCTGCTGACTCTGTCGTATTTACACCTCCCAAGATATTATCAGTGAGATGCAGGATGCTGAAGTCTGGCCCATTGCGTTCTCTGACCATAACGAAAATCTCTGCCGCCAAAGGATGTGGCGCGGCCATGGACCATGGAAACTGAATATGATCCACTGAACGATGGTTCAAATGGCTCTGAGCACTATGGGACTTAACATCTGAGGTCATCAGTCCCCTAGAACTTTTTGAGCTACTTAAACCTAACTAACCTAAGGACATCACATACATCCATGCCCGAGGCAGGATGCGAACCTGCGACTGTAGCGGTCGCGCGGTTCCAAACTGAAGTGCCTAGAACCCGTAGGCCACACTGGTCGGCTGCTGGCAGCTCATTGAGACCACGTGGACAGCTAGTCGTCGACGCCTTGATGGCTCTAAGTCTGTTGGATCTCTGTGCAAAACCTGCTCTCAAAATGTTTCAAATGGCTCTGAGCACTATGGGACTTAACATCTGAGGTCATCAGTCCCCTAGAACGTAGAACTACTTAAACCTAACTAACCTAAGGACATCACACGCATCCATGCCCGAGGCAGGATGCGAACCTGCGACCGTAGCAGTCGCGCTGTTCCTGACTGAAGTGTCTAGAACCGCTAGGCCACACCGGTCGGCAAAACCTGCTCTCCGTAAAGCCTTGATTGGTTACGGAAGTGAGATTGCGGCGTGGCGGCGACGGTCTCGGGAATTCTATTCCACCATTCTCCGTTAAGGTACTATAGTGCCGTATACGACAGAGCGCCAGGCAATGGCGAATGTCGCCAAGGCACAGCTCAGATTCCGCTCTCGATGCCACCTTGAAGGAACTATGGTCAGAGCAAGCACACACGATGGGTTAGCGCAAGAGCGTACATCTATGTGTCGTGTCTCAGCGGAACGACTCCACCACCAGATGACTGATTCATCTTCTTACGACAGATGATGGGAAGCGTTTTGATCCCCAACGGGATATCGGGCCTGCCCACCATGGACATTACGTTATGCTCTACACTGAGTAACGTCACCACCCTGCCAACATCACGGTGGTCTCCAGACTCTCCTTTGGATCGGTTCCCGTGGACGCGATGATGGATCTCCTTGCTAATGTCACAAAGTCAATGATGCTATCCAGATGCGTTCTACGAACTTGCTCTGACGGCCCCCACTGGAGTTTTATCGGATATTTCGTCACCTTTGACGCAAGTGTGGACGGAAATTTATGATGACCTTATGTCAACTTTCTTGCCGATTTTAGACGGCTTACTCGATGGTTTCCTCATTCCTATCTACAATCCTCGGGGTCCCTCACAGATATGTGATTACCGCCCCTAGACGTTACTCAACAGCGACACAAAGATCTTTACCCGGCTTTTGGATGCTCAACTTAAACGGACAACTCGGTACGTGGTTTCCCCTGATCAAACTTCTTTGACAGGAGCCAATAACAACCGAACTGCCCTCTGTCGCTATCGGGACATAGTCGCTCTGGCTCATGCTCGTCGTATGCCTAGTCCTTAGCTCTTCAGCCAGGCATTTTATCGGGTTGCTTCGCAATATGGGATACCCTGATACTACCGTCGACATCGTAAATCTTCTCATTCGCGGATCGAAATCCCGTGCTCTCCACAATGGCTATCTCATTCCTCTCATCTTAAGCCGTCGTTCGGCGCGTCAAGGCTGACCGTTCTCTGCACTGTTGTATGCTTTCGAGACGGAACCATTGCCTTGCTGCCACTGTCAACGCCTGCCTGGAATGTCTCTTGGCAACCATGTGTTTAGCTGCGAAGCTCTATCAGGCGATATCGTCCTCGTACTTCATAGTGGTGCTGAGGTCAGGGATTGTCTCGGATGGGTTACCACCTACGACGAAGCTGCCTTAACGTCCGCAAATCCGGCGTTGTGGCTACTGATGTGGCGCTTCCTGCAGACAGCGCTGCTCCAAATGCGTGTGGCTGGTATTATCTGATGCTTGATTTCGTAAGTGATCTGTGGCCCACGATTGCCCTCAATTGAAAGCGCCTTCTGCCCCAATTGCGAACTGGGTTCCTAGATCATCGGTTACGAGCCCTTGACCTTCTGCAACGGTCAAAAATATATACACTCCTGGAAATGGAAAAAAGAACACATTGACACCGGTGTGTCAGACCAACCATATTTGCTCCGGACACTGCGAGAGGGCTGTACAAGCAATGATCACACGCACGGCACAGCGGACACACCAGGAACCGCGGTGTTGGCCGTCGAATGGCGCTAGCTGCGCAGCATTTGTGCACCGCCGCCGTCAGTGTCAGCCAGTTTGCCGTGGCATACGGAGCTCCATCGCAGTCTTTAACACTGGTAGCATGCCGCGACAGCGTGCACGTGAACCGTATGTCCAGTTGACGGACTTTGAGCGAGGGCGTATAGTGGGCATGCGGGAGGCCGGGTGGACGTACCGCCGAATTGCTCAACACGTGGGGCGTGAGGTCTCCACAGTACATCGATGTTGTCGCCAGTGGTCGGCGGAAGGTGCACGTGCCCGTCGACCTGGGACCGGACCGCAGCGACGCACGGATGCACGCCAAGACCGTAGGATCCTACGCAGTGCCGTAGGGGACCGCACCGCCACTTCCCAGCAAATTAGGGACACTGTTGCTCCTGGGGTATCGGCGAGGACCATTCGCAAGCGTCTCCATGAAGCTGGGTTACGGTCCCGCACACCGTTAGGCCGTCTTCCGCTCACGCCCCAACATCGTGCAGCCCGCCTCCAGTGGTGTCGCGACAGGCGTGAATGGAGGGACGAATGGAGACGTGTCGTCTTCAGCGATGAGAGTCGCTTCTGCCTTGGTGCCAATGATGGTCGTATGCGTGTTTGGCGCCGTGCAGGTGAGCGCCACAATCAGGACTGCATATGACCGAGGCACACAGGGCCAACACCCGGCATCATGGTGTGGGGAGCGATCTCCTACACTGGCCGTACACCACTGGTGATCGTCGAGGTGACACTGAATAGTGCACGGTACATCCAAACCGTCATCGAACCCATCGTTCTACCATTCCTATACCGGCAAGGGAACTTGCTGTTCCAACAGGACAATGCACGTCCGCATGTATCCCGTGCCACCCAACGTGCTCTAGAAGGTGTAAGTCAACTACCCTGGCCAGCAAGATCTCCGGATCTGTCCCCCATTGAGCATGTTTGGGACTGGATGAAGCGTTGTCTCACGCGGTCTGCACGTCCAGCACGAACGCTGGTCCAACTGAGGCGCCAGGTGGAAATGGCATGGCAAGCCGTTCCACAGGACTACATCCAGCATCTCTACGATCGTCTCCATGGGAGAATAGCAGCCTGCATTGCTGCGAAAGGTGGATATACACTGTACTAGTGCCGACATTGTGCATGCTCTGTTGCCTGTGTCTATGTGCCTGTGGTTCTGTCAGTGTGATCATGTGATGTATCTGACCCCAGGAATGTGTCAATAAAGTTTCCCCTTCCTGGGACAATGAATTCACGGTGTTCTTATTTCAATTTCCAGGAGTGTATTTAGCGTGACGTATCCCCCACGAGCCACAGACACTACCCATTCCGCCATCCATGGCCCGCCGTATGCTAGCAGCATTGGGTTTATATGTTTGCCACGGACTAGTGTTCAAGACACGGTACGACAGCCTCATTCCCCGCGGTGCAGGGCCGCTTCGGGACGGCCATTGTCCTTGACGGACCTACAGCCCTTTTCGTCAGCTTTCACATGCTGCTGTGGTGCCGTTGTCCGACGTGCCTTACCAGCTTGTTGCTGGAGGCCCTTGCAGCACGCGCTCTCTCAGTACGTATCCAGCTTTCAGGCATCCCGCTGTCGTTTTACTTCCGCCATTTTTTTCCTCGTAATGAGCTACGTGCGCACTGTGATATTGCCAATACGCTTGATGTCCACTAAAATTATCTTTGGCTTTCTTCAGTAGAACAAGTCACCAAACATGGTTCTGGGGAAGCAGCCCCACGACGACTGGCGATCAGTGTGTGGTCCGTACCTTTCCGCTTACGTCCGGTCTCCATGGTACCTTAAAGTCAATGAGAAGGAAGTATTCCCGTCATGCCTTCACGGGATTCACCTTGCTGACACCCCGGTGCGTGTCGCCTGTGATGACACAGACGAGCATTACCTGGTGTGTAGATCGGCCAGAGGTTATTGGTGAGATGGATGTTGTCCCTAATTACCCGTACGACTCATCATCAGATACCAACTCAACTGCTCCTCTTTCCTGACGCGGGATGCTTCTCGCAGTCGATGACGAACTCTGTGAAGTAGATCAGTGGACACGCAGCTCACTGATGGCGATAAAAATATCTCTGATTTTTGGCAGTTCCTTAATGAACGTCGTTGTGCAGTTTTCTGCAATCCAAAATTCAGGCAATTTTTCTCCAATTCTTCCCTTAACCCACCCCCAGATCTGGGTTGTTCCTGTCATGAAGAGTCGATCCCAGCCTCTTCCACACTTAGAAGAGATATATTCTCTGGTCAGCGGAATGTTCTTCTCAGGAAAACCATACGTCGATAGTCTCATGAGTCTGACATCTTGCTGCACCCTCCTCCCCGCGACACGGGATTCCTGCTATCCTCCGTGGTATTAATGTTGCAAAAAATAAAATAAATAAAAAAACGATGTTCATTGTACCTCTGTACCATGTTCCCTACACTTTCCTTGGTCCCTGGTGGCTCGGCCTCGGGTTACGACCTCTGCCCACTTTGCCCCACCCCTCCCTTTGGGCACTGGGAAGGTTGCTTAAAAAAAACTGCTCCTAAAGGGGGAGAATCAACAACGATCCACGGCGTGAGGATGCAGAAGGTAAAGCAAACCACTGCATTAGAGACACACAACGTGTATCCACAGGATATGTGGCCCGGAGCTGAAGAAGTGTCATGATGATCTCTCCAATGGCAAAAGGTTCAGAAATAGTCCCCCATTCTGATCTCCGGGAGGAGACTACCAAGAGGGAGGTGACCATGAGAAAAATATTGAATAGCCAACCAAAGGATAACGTTGTACGAGTCGGGGCGTGATATGTCAGAAGCTTGACGGTGGTAGGAAACCTAGAAAATCTGAGAAGGGAAATACAAAGACTCAATCCAGATACAGTAGGGGTCAGTGAAGTGAAATGGAAAGAAAACATGGATTTTTGGTCAAATGAGTGTAGGGTGATATCAACAGCAGCATAAAACTGTACAACTGGAGTAGGATTCGTTATGAATAAAAAGGTAGCGCAGAGAATGTGTTACTGTGAACAGTTCAGCGATAGGGTTGTTATTATCAGAATTGGTAGCAAACCAACACCGACAACGATAGTTCACGTATACATTCCGACGTCGAAAGCTGAAGATGAAGAGATAGAGAAGTATGTCATGATATTGAAAGGGTAACACAATACGCAAAGGGAAATAAAAATCTAATATTCGTAGGGGACTGGAATGATGTTGTAGGGGAAGGAGTAGAAGAACGGTTACAGGAGAATATGGGCTTGGGACAAGGAAAGGGAGAGGACAAAGATTAATTGCGTTCTGTAATAAATTTCAGCTAGTTATTACAATTACAAATAATCACAAGAGGAGAAGGTATGCATGGAAAAGGCCAGCTGATACGGGAAGATTTCAGTTAGATTACATCATTGTACCCGAAACTTAATGGAACAGGGGAAGATTTGTCTGATGTGATAGAAGAAGAAATAGGAGTCGATATAGAAGAGATAGGGGATCCAGTGTTAGGATCAGAATTTAAGAGCTTTGGAGGGCTTAAGACCAAATAAAACAGAAGGGATAGACAACATTCCATAAGAATTTATAAAATCATTGGTAGAAGTGGGAACAAAACGAATATTCACATTGGTGAGTGGAATTTATGAGTCTGGTGACATACCATCTGACTTTCGGAAAAATATTCACACAATTCCGATGACTGCAAGAGCCGACAAGGGCTAGAATTATCGCACAATCAGGTTAGGTTCGAAGTTGCACGCAAGAATAACATACCGAGGAATGGAAAAGAAAATTGAGGATGTGTTAGATGAAGATCATTTTGGCTTTAGGAAAGGTAAAGGCACCATAGAGGCAATTCTGACGTTGCTTTTGATAATGGAAACAAGACTAAGAAAAATCAAGACACGTTCATAGGATTTGTCGACCTGGAGAAGATGTTCGTCAACGTGAACTAGTGCAAGATGTTCGAAATTCTGAGAAAATTAGGGGTAAGCAATAGAGAGAGAAGTAATACACAATATGTACACGCATAAAAAAAGTTTTGCATCACTCCTGTTCCAAGAACTCCTGAAGATAGACGTTGACTGTGTGTATTGTATTACAGACACAGCCCTTTTGACTGTTCAGAGGTGTCACAAAACCCGCCCAAAGATGTAAACAACCATCCACGACCAGCGCCTATTAGACGGAGGGGGTCCGACAGCCAGTCAGGTCCAGTCATTTCACCAGGAAGGAGGTACACGGTTCGTGTTGTTTATAGTTCAGCCATCCCTAGACGGTCAATACCGCGGTTCGATCGCGTCTCCATTGTTACTTTGTGCCAGGAATGGCTCTCAACAAGGGAAGTGTCCAGGCGTCTCAGAGTGAACCAAAGCGATGTTGTTCGGACATTGAGGAGATACAGAGAGACAGGAACTGTCGACGACATGCCTCGCTCAGACCGCCCAAGGGCTGCTACTGCAGTGGATGACCGCTACCTCTGGATTATGTATGGCACGGAGGAACCCTGACAGCAACGCCACCATGTTGAATAATGCTTTTTGTGCTGCCACAGGACGTCGTGTTACGACTCAAACTGTGCGCAATAGGCTGACTGATGCGCAACTTCACTCCCGATGTCCATGACGAAGTCCATCTTTGCAACGACGACACCATGCAGCGCGGTACAGATGGACCAAAAATATTATGAATGGACAGCTCAGGATTGGCATCACGTTCTCTTCACCGATGAGTGTCGCATACGCCTTCAACCAGACAATCGTCTGTGTTTGGACGCAATCCGGTCAGGATAAAGGCCTTACACACACTGTCCAGGAAGTGCAACAAGATGGAAGTTCCCTCCTATTTTGGGGTGGCATTATGTGGGTTCGCCGTAAGCCGCTGGTGTTCATGCAAGGCGCGGTAGTGGCTGTACGATACGTGAATGCCATCCTCCGATAGTGCAACCAATCGGCAGTATATTGGCGAGGCATTCGTCTTCATGGACGACAATTTGCGACCCATCGTGCTCATCTTGCGAATGACTTCTTTCAGGATAACGACATCGCTCGACTAGAGTGGCGGCATGTTCTCCAGATATGAATCCTATCGAACATACCTGGGATAGATTGAAAGGGGCTGTTTATGGACGACGTGACACACCAACTGCGCTGAGGGATCTACCCCGAATCGCCGTTGAGGAGTGGGACAATCTGGACCAACAGTGCCTTGATGAACTTGTGGATAATATGCCACGACGAATACAGGTATGTATCAAAGCAAGAGGATGTGCTAATGGGTATTAGTGATACCGGTGTGTGCAGAATCTGGACCACGACCTCTGAAGGTCTCGCTGTATGGTGATACAGCATGCAATGTGTGGTTTTTATGAGAAACAAAAAGGGCGGAAATAATGCTTATGTTGATCTTTGTTCCAATTTTCTAGTCAGATTCCGGAACACTCGGAACCGATGTGTTGGAAAACTTTTTTTGATGTGCGTACAGGAAGAAATAGGGAATAATAAGAATGGACGACCAAGGACGAAGCGCTCGGATTAAAAGGCGTGTAAGACACGAAACAATGATGCAAATAAAAGGAAAGTTGAGGAGTGAAATTAAAATTCAAAGTGAAAGAATATCAGCGATACGATACGCTGATGACATTGGTACCCTGAGAGTAGATCGAAGAAAGACCAAAGCAAGGAAAAATAGTAGAAATGAGAACAACGAGAAACTTAACATCACGAACTAGATGAAGTTAAGGAGTTCAACTACCTAGGTAGCAAAACAACCAGTAACGGACGAAGCAAGGATGACATCAAAAGCAGACTAGCGCTGGCAAAAGGGGCATTCCTGGCCGAGAGAAGTCTACTAGTATCAAAGATAGGCCTTAATTTGAGGAAGATATTTCTGAGAATGTACGTTTGTAGGACAGCATTGTATGGTAATGAAAAATGGACGGTGGGAAAACCGAAGCAGAAGAGAATCGAAGCATTTGCGATGTCGTGCTACAGACGAATTTTGAAAATTAGGTGGACTGATGAGGTACGGCATGAGTAGGTTCTACACAGAATCGGAAAGGAAAGGAATACGTGGAAAACACTGATAAGGAGAAGGGACAGGATGATAGGACATCTGCTAAGACATGAGGGAATGACTTCCATTGTACTAAAGGGAGCGTGTACTATTACCTCCTTTCTGCGTAATTATTGTGGCGTTGAATTAATTTAGTTATTTCGTATAAGTCAGTGCAGATTGCTACGTGCGGTTTGAAATATGCTCACAAGTGTCAATCGAAACCTACAAAAAATGTTCAAATGTGAGTGAAATCTTATTGGACTTAACTGCTAAGGTCATCAGTCCCTCAGCTTACACACTACTTAACCTAAATTTTCCTAAGGACAAACACACACACCCATGCCCGAGGGAGAACTCGAACCTCCGCCGGGACCAGCCGCACAGTCCATGACTGCAGCGCCCTAGACCGCTCGGCTAATCCCGCGCGGCTCAATAGCAACCCACAGCGATGATAATGTAATGTAGCAGTTTAAATTCTGAATGTTGTTTTAGGAGCACCACGTATATGTTGAGCGCAGTAAATGAGTCTTAAATATACGTAGCGTGACTTAATCTCAATGCGCAGGCAAAAGTTATTTATTATTAATGGAAATGTTACGCCCTCTTTCAATGAATGACAACGTAACATAACCTGCAACTCACCCAGCGATAATACAGAGCATGAAATGATTTCTTTTCCCAGGAAATTAATCTAATGTTACACAGAAAGAAAGAATGGAACAAACACCTACGTATTTTTCATATAATTGCATAGAATTTCTTTAACTTTATCTCTTTAAGAATTGGGTTAACTTTTAATCCTTTGAATTAACTGAAAATATTTTAAATCACAGGTGAAGCCTCACCTGAGCCTTGGTGTTTTAAATTTCTGAACCCGTTTCGTGATCAAAAATTTAGCTAACTTTAATACTGAAAACTGACTGTAAAAATTCAAAAAACCGCTTAGAATTTTTTTCCTTTTGCGAGTTTCACTCGCAAACACTGAAACATTCTTTAGTACACGTAATGGTGGACACAGCGTCACCGAAACAGCCGAAGACAGATGGACAGTCGACAGAAATATTACTATTATCTTTAAATAAATTTCATGTGGAGGAGAGGTATTTTTGAAAGGAAACAGACGATACTTTCAATTAACAATACATTGTAACCTTAAAGCTCATAGATATAGCTGGTTGGTTATACACACATCGATTCTTAGGAGAGAGAGGACAAGCGAAAAACCAGAGAACAAACAGGGGCGAGCAACACGGCTCTTGTGTGTATGTATATTGCACTTGAAGTTCCATGCTTTCATGGAACGTACTGAAATATGGCATTATTTGTCTTTTCGATTAATGGAAAATATTTACAATATTATCCGCCGCAAGAAAATGACTTGTAATATTACAGGCATTTTTTTCTGTTTACATCACATTTATATCAATTGAATAAATCGTGTCATACATTAGATAGGCTTCCACGTGACGCCACAACTGTAGAGGGCAAAAACTATAGATGAAGACAGAGATTTGAATACATTCAGCAAATAACTGAGGATGTAGGTTGGAAGTGCTTGTCTGCGATGAAGAGGTTGGCAGAGGAGATTAATTTGTGGCGGGCCGCATCAAACCAGTAAGAAGACTGATGACTGAAAGAAAAAAAATTAGAAAAAAGCCCTAACCGTCATCATAGTTTTATTGCCAGTTCCTCGACCTAATATCTCCACAAGAAAGTTTACTCCCTTGAATCCTACGAATATTTTTAGTTTTCTCATTTACATAGAAGGTGTGTATACCACACTCGCTTTAGGTAAAGAGCTAATTAACGTAGCAGCTTTATCAAACGCTCAGCAATACAATATACTGTTGGAGAAATTTGCAAATTTATACTGGTCTATAATAGAGAACATCTGCATTACGGACAGCTGTAGCGATTCCAGTAGGTTGCCCAGGCGACGCTTTTTTTGTTTGCAGGTGCTTCATCGAAGCAATTCGAGAGCACTCCTGGAGGGGACAAATTGGAATTTCCTCCCGTGAATGCGTTATTGATTTACATAACTGTGTGGCAACGGAAACTTTTAACGAAATGCTAACAATTGTTGGAAGCAAGTGCTCCACGGTACGCAGCAGGGAGAGAAAAAAAAGGGGGGAGGGAACCCTCATGTTTGAACGCTGCTGTCCCAATTTGTGGAGGAGCGAGCCCCGTAATGGAATTTCGAAAAAGGCAACGGATGGATTTAATTACTAAAAGCCTACTACATACTGTTCCCGGATTGGAGATTGCTATAATTCACTAGCCGCAGTGCCAGTAGTTCTTAAGCGTCATTACAGAATGTAAACAACGCCGGTTTTGTCATCACTCTCGCATAGTATATTTAACATTGTTTGTAATTGTAAAGATATTACACTTCGCCATCACTGCTGAACAACGTAGATTCGTCCTTACGAACCTCCAGAGTGGTCCATCCGCCCCTTTCAATCCAGTTTCGCGCAACTCGCAGTCTATAAATAAGCTACAGTCACGGTAATTCATAGAACAGACTAATGCGGCAAGATCAATGGTTCTAGTGTCTGTAAGCTAGCATTAATCCTTAATGTCATGATTAATTCGATGTTACAATGAATAACACCGGCATTATGGTGGTTTTCAGTTAGGGAGATGGGTCCATGAATGGTACTGCACAGAGAGAGAGAAAGAGAGAGAGAGAGAGAGAGAGAGAGAGAGAATGTTAAAGACCAGCTGTCAGTCGCCCTTGCCGTTCAAGCTTTACTGGAACAGACCGAGATTTCGGTTAGTATGCGCCATTACCAGTGCTAAAAATATGAGGGACTCAGAGCGCAATATACAAAAATTACAACTCATGACATAACATATATCACTTGCATATTAAATTACATACCAGTATTTCTGAATTGTTCTGCATGCTCTCGTACGTCTAGATCTGTTGTTCAGGCTCTTGTCACAGTTCATTAAAGACTGCTGTGTAAAGAAAACATGGTAAACACAGGAAGAGTTACAGTATATATCATGTGCCTAGTAGTTGTCTGTAAATTTTATGAAAATTTGATGATCCTGGTTTTACCTATACTTTTGAAGACTAACAAAAAGATTCATTCACAAGACGTGAATGTGACATGTTTTATGACTTCTAATGTTAACTATTAAATGTGGCAGTAAGTTAGTATAGCAACGTCAATAATTTTACTTTCATTTTATTTTATTCCTGTGCAAATTAAATTTTATTAGAGACACTACTGCTTTACTATGAAGATTATATATTATGTAGTTCATATAGAGGCCGCCACACAGCCAAACGATGTGTTCCTCTGCAAAGCCTACCTTCAGTATACAGTAGTCTTTAATGAACTGTGACAAGAACCTGAACAACAGGTGTAGACGTATTAGGGCATGTATAAGAACTCCGAAATACTGGTATGTAATTTAATGAACAAGTAGTATAGGTTATGACATGAACTGCAATTTCTGTATATTATGCTCTGATTACGAAGGTCCACTTCTTGTATTTTTGGCACTGATAATAGCTACTTACTAACAGAAATCTGGATCTGTTCTAATAAAAACTAGAATGAAAACGTCAACTGATTTCTGCTCTTTACCATGCTGGAAACTTACACTAAAGAGTCGTGGTTACACCTGACTGATACCGTGTAGGGCCGCCGCTAACACGCGGAAGTGCCGCAACACGACGTGGAATGGATTCGACTAATGTCTAAAGTAGTGCTGGAAAGAACTAACACCATGAATCCTGCAAGGCTGTCCATAAATCGGTAACAGTACGAGGGGGTGGAGATCTCTTCTGAACAGCACGTTGTAAGGCATCCCAGATATGCTCAATAATGTTCATGTCCGGGGAGTCTGGTAACCAGTGGCAGTGTTTGACCAATGAAAAGTGTGCCTCGAGCCACTCTGTAGCAATTCTGGACTTGTGGGGTGTCGTATTATCCTGCTGGAATTGCCAAAGTCCATCGGAATGCACAATGGACATGAATGGATGTAGGTGATCAGACAGGATGCTTACGTACGTGTCACCTGTCAGGATCGTATCTACACATATCAGGGATCCCATATCACTCCAAGTGTACACGCACCACACCATTAAAGAGCCTCCATCAGCTTCAGCTTGAACAGCTGATACCAAGGGTCTATGGATTCATGAGGTTGTCTCCATAACCATACACATCCATCCGCTCGGTACAATTTGAAACGAGACTCGTCCGCCAGGCAACATGTTTCCAGTTGACGGGCCCAGGCGAGGCGTAAAGCTTTGTGTGATGCAATCATCTAGGACACACAAGTGGGCCTTCGGTTCCGAAAGCCCATATCAATGATGTTTCGTTGAATTGTTCGCACTCTGAGACTTTTATATGGCCCAGCAATGAATTCTGCAGCAATTGGCGGAAGGGTTACACTTCTGTCACGTTGAACGATTCTCTTAAGTTGTCGTTGGTGCCGTTCTTGCAGTATCTTTCGCGGCCGAAGCGATGTCGGAGAGTTGATGTTTTACCGGATTCCTGTTATTCACGCTACACTCGTGAAATGATCATACGGCAAAATCCCCACTTCATCGCTACCTCGAACGTGGTATGTCGTATAGCTCGTGGCCCGACTATAACACCATGTTCAAACTCACTCATAACCTGATAACCGGCCACTGTAACAGCAGTAACCGATCTAACAACTAACAGCGAGTTGTTATCTTACACAGGCGTTGCCGACCGCACTGCCGTATTCTGCCTGTTTACATATCTCTGAGACGTGTGTGGCTCGTGTTCCCGCCATCATCTATTTTACACCCTGTTTTTAACGTATAGGGTTATTACAAATGATTGAAGCGATTTCACAGCTCTACAATAACTTTATTATTTGAGATATTTTCAAAACGCATTGCACACACATACAAAAACTCAAAAAGTTTTTTTAGGCATTCACAATTGTTCGATATGTGCCCCTTTAGTGATTCGGCAGACATCAAGCCGATAATCAAGTTCCTCCCACACTCGGCGCAGCATGTCACCATCTTTGAGTTCGAAAGCATCGTTGATGCGAGCTCGCAGTTCTGGCTCATTTCTTGGTAGAGGAGGTTTAAACACTGAATCTTTCACATAACCCCACAGAAAGAAATCGCATGGGGTTAAGTCGGGAGAGCGTGGAGGCCATGACATGAATTGCTGATCATGATCTCCACCACGACCGATCCATCGGTTTTCCAATCTCCTGTTTAAGAAATACCGAACATCATGATGGAAGTGCGGTGGAGCACCATCCTATTGAAAGATGAAGTCGGCGCTGTCGGTCTCCAGTTGTGGCATGAGCCAATTTTCCGCGGGCTACGCGTGAAACTTGCCCGCACGCGTTCAACCGTTTCTTCGCTTACTGCAGGCCGACCCGTTGATTTCCCCTTACAGAGGCATCCAGAAGCTTTAAACTGCGCATACCATCGCCGAATGGAGTTAGCAGTTGATGGATCTTTGTTGAACTTCGTCCTGAAGTGTCGTTGCACTGTTATGACTGACTGATGTGAGTGCATTTCAAGCACGACATACGCTTTCTCGGCTCCTGTCGCCATTTTGTCTCACTGCGCTCTCGAGCGCTCTGACGGCAGAAACCTGAAGTGAGGCTTCAGCCGAACTAAACTTTATGAGTTTTTCTACGTATCTGTAGTGTGTCGTGACCATATGTCAATGAATGGAGCTACAGTGAATTTATGAAATCGCTTCAATCATTTGTAATAGCCCTGTACTTTCACCTCACTACGTTAATTTAAATTACTGGTATCACGGAGTTGCTGCTTCGCCTGACCGTGAGCGGCGCTAGCAGCGAGTATCAATATATTTCCTCTCGTAGTATCTTTGCTCGACTGCTATTACTTCCGGGCGTTGCCTGTCGTAAGCCAGCTCGGGTCGCGAGTTCGAGCTGCCAGTCAGTTGGAATGCATCTGGAGCGCAGACCGGACCTGCCAGTCGGGGAGTGGCAGTGCGGCACTAGTGCAGTCGAGTTGGAGTTGTGAGGTCTGCGTCGACATGGCTCGCCCGACCACTGCCACCACGCATCACTTAAGCCAGGCCACGGTCTTGGTGGATCGTCGGTCGGTCGTCATACCGGACGACACGTTTTGGCTCGCCGATCGTTCACTAGTCGGCTGTGTGTGTGTGCATCGACTCCAGATTTGTCTTCGTGCGTGCTTAGTTACTGATGGGTGTCATTCAGGTCTTCGTGCCTGTGTCTGTCAGGTTGTGTGTGTAGTTTGCGTTATTTCCACTGACGATTATTTTAGATGTTGTCGGCAATCTGTGGGAGTCTGTCGGTTGGTGCTGACCAAGGAGGATATCTCCGTGCAGCGCGGTCGGCTGGGTCCGCTGGCGGTCCCTCTGCAGTGTCGGAGTGTGTGTGGAGCTGTCCGATAGCTAGGAGCTTCGTGGCTCGCCGACCCAGGACGTCAAAGTTGGGTGGTGTCTTAAGTACCCAAGCGACGTCCGTCCGTGTTGTGTCGTTCGTTTCGGTGGTTCGCTGTTGGCGAGCTTTTCCTGTGAGCAACAATGAGTGTTTGTAGTGGTGAAATCGAGCCGCCGTGCGGTGGAATTACCTATATTAGTTCACTACAATTCAAGTGCACCAGTGGAATTTTCTGCCCTGTGGCCGTTAGTGTTCTGGTTACCTGCCCTGGCCACTAACGTAATTTCAGGCAGTGTCCTTTCCTCACCTATTGTCGCTGTCCAACACGGTGTGTAGTTTTGACAGCTTAATACATATTTCATTGTGGATAATCACGTCCGTAACCGATTGGTCTTTGAGTTTTGATGTACCAATTGGTGGCTAGCAAGTCGTTTGGTCGGTCGGTCCGTGACTGTCTCTTGGTTAGGTTACCGACGGATCAAGTGTAGTTGGGCCCACCACCTGTCTCACCTAAGTGAACGTTAATATTTTGAGCCCCCCCCCCTACCTCCCCTCCCCACCCGCTGGAGGCGTCTGAGTTCAATTGTCTATACTGTCCTTTTTGTCCCTTTCATGGGTGTTTAATGGTCTGTTGGTAATCTATTATAGCCAATGCTTTAAAAATTTATTGTCTTTTATGTAAATCCAGGGCCTACAGCCCGTATAAGTAAGTTTGAATTCTGGCAAGTGGATACTTTGCTGAAGTTACTGTTGTTGTGCTATCTTTTCATTTAGTGCACTGTCAGCCACTTAAAATTTAAAAGTTTACGGTATTTTTGAATATTTGGAAAATCAGCTCTGGGCCTTCAGCCCCTTAAAGCCTTATTCTTAAAATTTCCTCTTAAGCGAAAACATTGCAGCCTTCTACCTACAAAGATTATGGTAATATGTTTTGAACTGTAATTGTGGCCCTTAGCCTTTTGTATTGCACCTTGTTTACGTTTGTTCTATCCAGTTTTGCCATGTGGCTCTCAGCCTCACTGCGATTGATTGATTTTAACAGGAGAGCTAAAACAGATTAGGTCTAACCCGCCACTGCCCGCACCAAAACTAGGTTTATTGTGCGGTATCGCTCCCTGTATATCTAGTAAAGCCAACAAGTGCCCTTAAATAGCGCAAGGAGTCCCTTTACCAGTTTTTTGTTAGACACAATTTCTTCAGGTCTAGTTGTCCCGAAGATTCTGTATCTTTTTCTCTCCATTGCCATGCATTCAAAGATTAGGTGTGACGCAGTTTCTTCATCCTCATCACAGTTCACGCTTTTAGGGTCCTCTTCCATTATACGCATTGTGTGTAGGTGTTTTTTGAAGTTCCCTTGGCCGGTCATCAGTCCAGTCATGAGTTTGATCCCTTTCCTTTTCAATCCCAGGATTACAGAGCTTCTTTTGAAACAAGGCTTGGGCATCATTACCTTCCCATGTTTTTGTGTATGGACCTTGGGCCAATATCCTACGTGCTGCTTCCTATGCCAGTTCCGTAGTTCTAATTTGATCATAGCCTTGGTGATTGTCAAGACAGTTTCCGGTCCAATAAATGGAGTTGCTGCCCCCATCCTAGCCAATCTAACGACTTGTTCATTGCCACAGATCCCTGAGTGGCCAGAGACCCACACTAGGTACACCCTATTGCTTCCCCCTAGCTCCACCAGAGCCCTGTGGCAATCTGCAACAATCTTAGATCTTGTTGCAGGAGCTGCCAATGATTTCAGGGCTGTCTGAATGGATGTAGATCCTACTGTCATTGTAGAACCTACTCATATTCTCCTCCACACATACCCTGATTGCAGTTATTTTGGCTTGGAATACAGAGGCTAGTTTTCCTAGAGAGATGCTGATCTCCAGTCTTGGCTGAACCCCGTACAGCCCTGCCCCAAAGCCTTGATCTGTTTTCGACCCATCGGTGAACCAAACGATGTCCCCCGTACGGTGTCGAACTGTTTTCTCCCTCTGCTCCCTACTTCCAATTATTATGTTGTAAGGCTTGTCGATGCAGTTCGGAGTTACTATATAGTCAGTGGGCATTTCCCCAGCCATACCTATATTTACCTCACTCACTATGTTAGTGTGTGATTCTGGATATCCGAATGAGACCCAGTTTTGGCCAGTTTTAAGTCTGTATGCCCCAGCTGCTGCATCTTAACCCAAAGGTGAATTGGAGGCATATCCAGCATGCCTTCCATTCCAGCGGTTGGTGTGCTGCTAATTCCACCCGTTATGGCTAAGCAGGCCAATCTCTGCACCTTAGCAATCTCTTTAGCAGCAACCCGCTGTTCTACCTTCTTCCACCACACTGCGGCCCCATAGGAAGTAGCTGTGATAATATATATATATATATATATATATATATATATCCTATTGTGTCCTGTTTGTAACACGTATCAATATATATATATATATATAAATATATATATATATATATATATATATATATATATATATATATATATATATATATATATATATTTATATATATATATATATATTGATACGTGTTACAAACAGGACACAATAGGAAGGACCAGGCCGATTTGTTTTTTTTATTTTATCACTCGTTTACTACATCAGAGAAATACATTTTAAGACCAAATTTAACTACATGAAATATTGCTCCCAGTAAAGGTTAACATAAGCAGTGGCAAAACTTAGTTCTCTTAAGGGTTTGTGCTGGCAACAAATTTTAAGGAGGCAATGTAAGGTTTATATCAATTCAGCTGAAACATGTAGCTAGTGATTGAATCACGACACAGATACTTTAACAATTTGGGCAACAAATAAATAGCGTGAATTTGTCCTCACAGTAACCAACTAATCAACAGCCTTGCCATTGAATAAGTAGTAGGCCACTTGGAACGAATTAGCAACACCCATCAACTACGGGAGTTAATAGCAACCGTCTTTAAATGTCTTGCCTCCCATTAAATAAACAAACTTACAATAATTAAACGAATAACAAATCAAACATACTACGCTCCACTCAAACTCTTCAGTGGAAGCCAAGCCAAAATGAAGATTCCATTAACTGACTAGCACTGAAGTCACACTAAATCTCATCTCTGTGTTCCCAGACACACATGGGGCAAACTTATACAAAACAAGATTTTGAAGGGAGTACTTCAGTAAAACCGGTAGTGGAGCTAACTCGTGCCACTGAAAATTAAGGTACTAGACTGGGACACAAGGTGGTATACAATGAGGTTGCCTTAGTGCTATACTGCGCTCCCAAAATATTAATGCAAATGGCCAACTCAAAATTAAGTAGACATAAACCAGCATTAATTAGCGAGGAGTGACACCAGGTCGCTCGAAGGGATGACAACACTTAATTGAAAAGACGAATGCCGGAGGCGGCAGTAACATCAAACACCTTCTCCGAGTTTTAACCAGGAGTCGCTTCCCGCTATACAAGTAAACATTTAACCAAGCTCAAAGGAAGGAACCCCAAAGAGAAAATTCAAATAGAACCCCCAAAAGATTATAAAGGACAGGGAACCCCAACCATTTAAATTTAAAAGAATTAGCTCTCCCCAAAGGCAGTGTGAACGCCAAGGCCACACTTAAGAGGCCACCAAAATTGGTTTAAAAAGTCTTATACATTTGCTCCTTTTATTTAAAAGAAACACAAGGCTGCTTAACTTCTGCTGGACGTCCGGTATGGCTCGTGTAGGATACACCAGGCAGCAACCCAAGCTAGGCGATCGCAAGGCACGGCGAGCAAAATCAGGAGAGCAGACAGGCAGGCAGCCAACACATATCCTCCATGCTGAACCGGCAGACCGCGTAGGCGTCCCCACGATTGCTATTTCTCCGGCTGAGATTCTCCCGATAAACTAACTTAGAAGGAAACTAACTCGCTCAATTATTCATGTAGTATCGGCAATGTTTCTCCAATGCTCATGCTCGCCGTTCGTGTCCTGTCCGTACACGGATAGGTAGGGGGACCGGGCTCTAGCCCCCCCTCCCCCACCTCCTCCACCTCCACCTCCTCCTGCTCCTCCTCGCACGTCCCCCTCATCGTAGCAGAGATAATTTCTACAACATCACTTGAGGATTCCACTGCACCAAAAAAAAAAAAAAAAAAAACAATATAGAAACAGCGAACATGAAACTGAAGTCGTGTCAGTAGTAGGACATCACGACACATAACGGCAGTCGCGTATAATTTATTGTAAAATAACACACTTAACAGCTCATGCTTGCAAGTTGCTGACAAGAATAGTATACAGGAGAATGGAAAAGAAAATTGAGGATTTGTTAGATGACGATCAGTCTGGCTTTAGGAAAGGTAAAGGTACCACACTGGCAGTGCTTCCGTTGCAGCTGATAATGGAAGCTAGACTGAAGAAAAATCGAGACACATTCATAGGTTTATCGACCTGGAAAAACGTCCGACAATGTCAAGTGGTGCAAGTCGTCCAAAATTCTGAGAAAAAGCTGTAGAGGGAGATGGGTAATATGCAATATGTACGAGAACCAAGGGGAAAGAGTAAGGGTGGAAGACCAAGAACGAAGTGTTCGGATTAAGAGGGAGCCGAGACAGGAAAACAGTCTTTCACCTCCTACTATTCAATATGTACATCGAAGAAGCAATGACGGAAATAAAGGAAAGATTTAAGAATGATATTAAAAAAAATTTTTGTATGATAGTGAGCATTGTTTTTAAACGTACTTTTGGAAATTAAGCAATTTTGTATTACGCTTTATGATGCGTAGCCCTTGCTATCTAGGCAGCATTTGGTGACAAGCACTAGTTGGTACCCATAGTAGCTCTGTGTACCAGCTCTTCACGTCATCTAGTAACACATTAGTTTATCATACAATTATGTTTATTCTATATTAGTTTTTAAGGAGAATAATTTTCGTCATTTATGGTTCATTACGTTATACACTTCAGTGCCTCTGGCCTGAAGATGGTCATATAGACCGAAACGAGTTACTGGAATTAAAAATAAATACTTTACTACGATTTGGACTGATTTTTTTTAATTCGTAGTTAACGATTGTTATTGTTTCTAAATTACGCCAAAAATTAAAATGTTAAGCCATTTAATTCATATGTTTTGGTTCACAGTAATATTCATTGCCTGTCTTTGGTTGAGCGTTCTTAAAAGCTGCAGACATGGCATTCTGTACGGTAGAGACAATACTTCGCAAGCACGCCATTTACTATTGTCAGGTAGCATTGAACTGCGTGCAGCGACATTTCAGAGTGGCTGCACAACCGGACCGTTGTCGCAGTCGAAACGAAAATAAAGTGTAAATATGTAACATCGCTGTGGATCCTGTTGCAACTAAATTTATTCTGTTATTAGCAGTATCGCTTTAAAAATAATGGACACTTTTTAACACCACGTACAAATAAAACTATTTTTGTCAATCTATGAAAGAACCCTTTACAATTTATGGCATAGAAACTTTTCGTCGGAATGTAAATGATGGTAACCTTTATACAAAAATAAGGATTGTGTCCAAGAAGTTAAGTGATATCATTTCGAAAGCTACGTAATTTGCGTCCGGAACTCTGTACCGACTAATATGGCGCTACTACCACCAAGAATGGCTGCTGCTGAAAGATCATTTAGCACCTTCAGGCAACTGAAGGCATGGCTTAAAAGTGCACTAAACCGAGATTTTCCCAAAAGTCTGCGTTACTGAGTGCTGGCAGACAGAAATCAAAAAGAGATAAATTTAAACGATTTAACCATAGATACTTTTTCTGAAAACAAGTGAAATCGTACTTCTTCAAAATGCACTGCACATATTTGTTTAAGTATCGTTCCCCATGAAAATGTTCTTCAAATATCGTCCACCCCTGGTAGCTGAGTGGTCAGCACGACAGAATGTCAATCCTAAGGGCCCGGGTACGATTCCCAGCTGGGTCAGAGATTTTCTCCGCTGAGGGACTGGGTGTTGTGTTGTCCTAGTCATCAGTTCGGCGCTAGCGGCCGTGCGAAGTGGAGGTTCGATACTTCCGCCTGTGCGGCGTGTGCGAGTGTTCGTTTACTTGTGGACTTAGTCTGCGCGCGGGCTAGTAACAACGATCATGGCGAACAAGTACAGGAAAACTACATTACGATTCAATTTCTGCAAAGACTACGAACGACCAAAGGCTTTAGCAGTGAAACGATTCATTCGAGAGGACGTCAAGATACCGCCAAACGATATTGTCGGAATTCATCTGTCCATCGTTAGTCCCACGGTGTATGTTAAGATGGTAAATGACGCGACGTCTGAGAGAATTCTACAGGCGACAAAAGCTGGTCTCCGATTTTGCCATAGTGACGGGAATGTCGGCACGGTAACTGTAGAACATGCTGGTTTGGGTGTACGGACAATACGTGTTTTTGAGCTGCCATTTGTGCTCCCGGCTGACGAAGTTATCGAGGATTTTAAGCCATACGGCACGGTACATGGTCACACAGCAGAACGCTGGACACAATTCGCCACGTACCCCGTTCTTAACGGAGTGCGACAGATCACTATTGATCTTCAGAAGCATGTACCGTCCTATCTGACAATTTGTGGTTGTCGGGCGGTGGTGATTTACGATGGTCAACCACGTACATGTTCTGGCTGTGGCCAGGAGGGACACCTCAGGTTGAACTGTATGCAACGGCGGATTACGCAACTGCCTTCAGATGTGCGGGAGCCGTCGCCGGCGATGACAGTACTACCGATCACCTATGCCAAAGCCCTCACTGCGTCCGCTGATGACCGAAAGGACACAGCCCCGGTGGAAGATCAAGATGGCACTCTCCGAAACCTTGTAGAAGACGTCGGGATGACAGAGGATGCTGCTCCATCGAGCATACAATCTACGGCGACAACATCAGATGAGACGAACTCCTATCAAGCACACCGATAGTACACGAAGCCGTTCCAGCCACTACGGATGCTGTTCCGTCTGGAACGCACTCTGTAACGACAACATCAATTTCGACCGAACTTCAGCCAAGTACAACTATGGGACTCGAAACACTTCCAGTTCCTACGGACGCTTTTCTGTCGGGCAGCCGTGATTCCCTATAATCTGAGGACACGGAAGGAAGGTCACGCAAACAACGTTCCCCGAAAACGTCGTCGCACGACACCTCCTAGGGATGACTCCCCTTGCCCCGACGACGATGTGCCTGTGGACCAAGACGACACAACAGCCTCTACGAAACAGGATGAGGCAATGAAAACTGTTCGATCAGACCCGCAGCGGTCTGTCACATTGACGGTACCAGGACGTGGTGGTGCTGAAGAGGAATCACAACCAGTTGGCTCTCCAGACGCAGATGCTGTGCTATGGACACGAATATGTCACTGCCTGCAAAGATGTGGTATGACGATATTGAGAAGGCGCCGGACGTCATAAAGAGGCAGCCGGCACTCACGAAGGCGGCCTAATAATTACTGAAGGTGAAGGGAGAGGGGCGACAGAACGTCTTCTAACTCAGCCCCCAGCGCCGATGCAGGGAGATGTTGTTGCACCTCGACAGAGTGGGATTTAACACCATGCGAACCGTATTGTGACATTAAATATAAATGACGTGCGTACACCGGCCAAAATGCACCTACTGAAGGAAACGATCTGGGTATCTGATGTGGATTTTGCTTTGCTGCAGAAAGTCCACATAGCGGCACTCCCATACATCGCAGGCTACCAATCCTATTCGTCACATGGAGATCACAATGGGAGTAGGGTGGCAGTTTACGTGCGAGATGGTTTCCCAGTGGAAAACGTGTGTTATCTTCCGTCGGCCAGGGGAATGGCCTTCACGACGTTTGGGACACGTATCATCAATCTTTATGCACGGTCGGGAAGCAATCGACGGCGGGAAAGGGCGCGATTTTATGCAGAAGACATTGCTCCACTATTCCATGGACGTTATGAATGTGTAATAATTGGGGGAGATTTCAACTGTGTTCTCAGCCAGAAAGACCAATGGCCGCAAGCAAACATCATCCAGGAGTTGCGAATCGTTGTCAACGACATTGTACTTAGTGACACGTGTCAATTACGACATGGAGATGCACCGGGGTACACCTATGTGACAAGTCACTCGGCGAGCAGGTTAGATCGCATTTATATCTAACGGGCTCATGCAAATGATGTCCAGGACGCGGAACGCTGGCCGTTGGCATTTTCCGATCACAGCGCTTACATCTGTACGGTGCTTCTACGAGCGAAGGGTTGGAAGGTATGCGACGAAGCTTGAGTGGTGGCTGACTTGTGCTAAACGGGCGCTTCGCCGTACGTTCATCTCATATAGCAGGGAGATGGCAGAATGGCGCCGCCGTACGACCGAGTTTTATTTTGCAGCGCTGCGAGACCTGGATGATGGTCCGCCGGGACAGGACATCTGGATCGAACGCCAAAGGATAAAAGCTAAACTAGTGGCTTTAGCTCGGAAACATCTTCAGGGAACCATGGTGCGCGCCAGATGTCACGATACGATAATGCACGAGATTCCTTCCATGCACCACGTCGTGAATGAACGAAAACACCGACGACGCGTTTTGGTACGGGAATTAATTAGTATAAGATCTTTGCACGGTTGCTAGCATCCCGATGTCGTATGTTAATTCGTAGCGTACTCTCTCCAGAACAGACGGCACCGGGTGGATCGGCGAATGCGCAAACAGCTACTGGCGAATTCCGTGATGTGATAGCGCTGGCGGAGGAGTGCCGGCTTAAAGCGGCGATGGTGGCGATTAATTTTGACAGTGCTTTTGATAAGGTGCGCCACAACTATCTGTACGCTGTACTGGAACAACTGGGATTTCCAGACCGTTTTACTGGTCTCATTAGAAGAATTTACGGGGGCGCACAATCCTTGGTACAGGTTAATGGGCGTATAGCAGGGCCCATTCAAATTCGACGATCCATTCGCCAGGGCTGCCCTCTTTCGATGCTGCTGTTCGCGATAGCGTTGAAACCATTAATTGGGAGGCTAACAAATTCTCTCTCTGGGATGGAACTGCGGGGCTACACCTTCAAATGTCGTGCCTATGCGGACGACCTTCTGCTGCTCGTTCGTTCTGAGGAAGAGGTGAAGACGGTCCCTGAACTGTTGTTGGACCCCAGTGTGACGGCTGGTAGTGCAGTGAACATGAACAAATCGGCAGCAATGCCGGTTGGGAGGGGCCTTACGCCGGAAGAAATCAGTCCGTTTCCTTATGTGCAACGATTCCGCTATCTCGGCATAGACTTTACATCTGTAAAACATACTGCGGCAGTTAACTACCGACGTATTTTACAGACAACACGTACCATGGTCCGACAACATCTCCTACGGCGCCTTGATCCTTTGCAGCGAGTCGAATATCTGAACACTTATGTGGTTTCTCGAATGGTGCATATTTCGCAGATCCTGCCCCTACCACTCACGCTCGGACGTCGACTTCAATCAGCACTAGGCTATTTTGTGATGATTGGATCGCCCCTCAAAGTGCGATACGCAACGCTCACGCTTCCTACGGACTAGGGGGGACTCGGACTTACGAATGTTCACTGCCGAGCGACGGCGTTCCTTCTAGCCACGATGTACAAGCAATGGCGTAGCGGGCGTCATTCCCTTACATCCCGCCTACTGGATCTCCTAGTTCCAGCGTCCCTCACACCTCCGGTGGCGGTGGGCAACATTACGCCACATTTTGCGCATGTATCAACATTTATCGTGGAACTTAGTTATATCAGAGACGAGCTTCCGCGTACGAGACCGCCATGTGCGAAGGATTTTTATGTTTGGCTGCTACGATGGATAAGTCGTAATGTCATTCAACTCAAACACCCCAAGTTGCATTGGCCGAAGATTTGGAGACATGTGCACCAAAAATTCCTTCCTACCTACGTTCGAGCACTGTGGTTCTCTGTCGCCTGTGGCAAGTTCAACACCAACCAATGGCTCCGTGCAATTGGACTAGTGGACACTCCACTATGCCCGAAATGTCGCCAAGTGGATGACGACCAACACCGTTTAACATGCATCGCGGTGGAGGACGTCTGGCTCCTAGGAAGACAGATGGTGGCTTGCTACCTCCGTGTGACCCCGCAACATATTACACCTGCTTCCTTCTTACATCCGGAGAGTGACTACTTTCCGGCGAGTAAATCACAGTCGATCATCTGGGTCACAGGTTGGACGATCGCGTACCTCTATGGGAATGCTGCCAAGTCGCGACTTGACTTTTGGTATTTCTTGCAACAAGTCCACAATGAGGTTCATAGATGGTCACACTATCGGAAAACCTTTGCCAGCTATCTTCAGGCAGTCTTCCTCGACCCCCCACGCAGTTGGGATGTGCCGGGTGCAGTTGGTGTGCACATTTGACAGCTGATAATGAACCTCACGCTTCTCTCACCACTCAATATGTAATGCACATACTATACCATGAAATGATCTACATGTTCCTTTTAACAGAGTGATCTTTATTAAAAATAAATAAATAAATAACTAAAAACAATATCCCTGTTCCTTTAAATTTATATTTATATATATATATATATATATATATATATATATATATATATATATATATTTTTTTTTTTTTTTTTTTTTTTTTTTTTTTGCAGAGGATGCATTTCATTTTGTGTTTGTGAACTGCCTAATTTTGTAACCAAATAGAATACCAATTTTAAAAAAAAAGAAAAAAAGTGGTCAGCGCGACAGAATGTCAATCCTAAGGGCCCGGGTATGATTCCCGGCTGGGTCAGAGATTTTCTCCGCTCAGGGACTGGGTGTTGTGTTGTCCTAGTCATCATCATTTCATCCCCATCGACGTGCAAGTCGCCGAAGTGGCGTCAAATTGAAAGACTTGCACCAGGCGAACGGTCTACCCGACGGGAGGCCCTGGTCACACGACATTATTATTATTCTTCAAATATCGATTGCGTATTTAACCTAGCTGTTTAAGTTGTAGCTTCATCATCACCAAAGGAACCAATGACAATATTGTAAACAGTTTTACTCGTTATCATCCAGGTACCATCCAACATTAACTGCGAACTTCAATGAAATCTTTTAGTGTTTGGTATAGCGTTTGTTCTTGTTTGTACTTTGTTCGACTAAACTTGCAAACAGAAAGGCTATTTTTTATGTAAAAAGTGAAACACTCAAAAGGGGAGGAAGAAACGAAGTAACGAAGGGTTGAGAGGATATGTGATGTTACTTCAATGATTACAAAATCGGATCAAATTTACAAAGAACTTGGTACTGTGAACCTACTAACCTGCGTGGCACTGCACACCTCTGGCCTGGATGTTTACCTACATCCACTTGCGAAAGGTGCCATAAAGCCTCGTATACTCTCCTGAGGCAATGGACTTACAGCTGTTGTAACAGCTCCTTGGTATCGTAGATAGTGGGACAGGGACAGAGTTGACATCCGTTCTGGTCCCACGCATGTTCTATCAGTGAGAGGTGTGGGAATCTTGCTGGCCATGGGAGTATTTCAGTATAATGCAGACAGATCACGTGCCACGCGTAGACAAGCATTATCCTCTTGAAAAATGGCACCGCAGTACTGTCGCGTGAGAGGTAACGTGTGAGGACAAATAATGTTAGTGACTAACCGTTGAGCCGTCAGACTTCAAATGGGTCTGAGCAATATGGGACTCAACAGCTGAGGTCATAAGTCCCCTAGAACTTAGAACTACTTAAACCTAACTAACCTAAGGACATCACACACACCCATGCCCGAGGCAGGATTCGAACCTGCGACCGTAGCAGTCGCGCGGTTCCAGACTGAAGCGCCTAGAACCGCTCGGCCACCATGGCCGGCTTTCCCTCAATCACCATGTGTCATGTCCTGGAGCCACACCTGATGGCTAACTACATCGCGGCGCAAGGAGTAGCACTGCTGTGTGTCTCTAAAACAGTGGA